>NW_028190304.1:2947500-3252998 GCF_048542155.1 Nylanderia fulva
AAGAAAACGCAGCCGTATAATAACGAGGAGTTGCACGCGCGACGAGATTTGGTAAATAAATCTCGTAAAGTAAATTAATTGCGAAGGGAGGAGAGAGAGTGCTTGAAACAGGCGTTATTCAATTGAGAATGGAGAGAAATCGACACACGGAAACGCAAGCTTCTTACGTAATAATTTCATGCATGTGCTTGCGAAAAGTTTTGGCAAGTGGTGGAAATCGAGTATCAAAGTTACGCGAGACGCTGCGGCGGTAAGGAAATGAGCTCAACGAGTTGTAAAATCACGAAGCTTTGAAAGTCTCGTAAAGATGCCGCGTTCCCGCGGGAATCGTACATGCTTGGATGCGTTTTGGAAGAATATCTAGACCTACTATTACCATCGCACGCTTGTAAGGGCGCGCGTAATAAAACGCGGTTGCGATACGATGCAGTGTTTATTTATTTTTATAAACTGCGGATATAATATAAAGTGAGATTTAAGAACTTTAGACAGAAGCGAAATTAGTCTAAACTAAATTATCCCGGCGAAAGATTTTCTTTCGAGTGAAGGAGGTAAATTGAATTATAAAATTTCCAACTTTCCACCGCCGGCAAATCTTCCCGATATTTACGCGCTTTCCAGATAAAAGTAAATAGATATATACGATATATACGATAGTACATAAAAATTTTCATCGTCTTCGAAACTACATAGATCGCCTTACACGCACAGATATTCTCGATCCCGATGGATTTTCACTCGCGTCACACGCAATTCCAAATTCACCAAACTCATTTATCCTCTGGGACACATCTCAGATTTGTAATGAAGGCTGAATGTCGCCTACAGTCGCAATTGCGCGCATTGGAGAGAGAATCTGGGCGTGATTATATTTGACTTCTTAACCAATACCGAGCTAAATCGCCTGTATGTGCAGAACGCAAGCCGAAACGGTGCTTCTGAGCTTAGATAGCTGGTGAAACTCGTAATGAAATTCCTAGCATTATTAATATTGCCGAGATGGGATAGGAATAGCAGTCAGCCGTATCGTGCTAGTTAGTGAGGAGGATCAAGTCGCTGTCAAGCTATGTACTAGGCATTAAGTTTGTCTTGAAGCTCGGAAAGCTCGTGGTATGCCTACCATGGCTGCTTACGATGCGAATCTACCGTGGAATAAAAACTTCCGAGTGTAGAAGATTTTTTATAAATCTATATTTTTAATTAAATTCAAAATACTACAATCTCTTCTCGGTCTCACTCTGTATTAAGATTTTATTTGTATTATCGCGCGAAATAAATAAATATAATAAACGATATGCTGTCGAATAAAATCGACGATATACATACATGAAAAATGAAAAGCTCGCAATATCACAGATAAAGTCTTCCAAATTATGTAGCAGTCTCGCGTCAAACAACTAAGGTAACTTCAAATGGAGTTAAACAACGGAAGATCCTGAGCATAGTCGACTAGTGGAGTTCAAAGCCGAAAAGCCGATCACGCGCCACCGGATCGATTGTTCTTAGCTGTGGTTACATTGTAAACAGTAAGCCTAGTATACACCTATGTAATGTCACGTTCAAATTATTCGCATAACGACAAAATTTCATTCATCCATATAGAAAGATCATTGATTCAAGAAACGATAGAAAAAGAAGTAACGAGTCAGCATTCAACAATTTTCGTTTTAAACAGATGAAGTTAAAAGAAACCATTCTTATACATTCCTTTTATCCGCAATCAAGGCAGAGCTTTTATTGCGGCCGCGTTCTTTGGAAAAAAAAATACGCTTGAGAAACGAAACGTGCACTTGGATTCGCGCTTCCGAATGTTAAGCGAGAATTTCTAACTAACGTATTCATCCCCCCGAGCGCGGAAAGCTCGTACAAAGGAAAATCCACGCTTTCTCTATGCCTCACATTATCCTCGCGCTTAGAACCCTCGTGGTATAGAAAAAAAAAGAAAGAAAGAAATCGATCGCACAGAAGGAAGCGGTTGGAACAGGAACTGAATGCGCGAGGGCACTAATTTGCGAGGAAAGCGTTATTATACGCGGACTAGCAGCGTCGTCATTAATCATCCCCGACGATCGTAGCCTGACATTAATTATCCGAGGCCATTTTCCTTGATCGTGCGGTGGCGATGGCGGTAGAACGCGGTTTCCTGGCCCCCGTCGAGCCTCAAAGCGCGGCTATTACGTCTCGTCGATGAGGAAAGGGGGAGAGGGAGGAAGAGGCTCTCTCTCGGAAAGCCTAGAGGACGGCATTTGCGTGAAATTGATATGTTATCGCGTTATTAAACGGCCATGATCCTCAGCGGCTTAGTGTAAACCATTCTCGTGCGCAAAACCGACCGACCGATCGGGAATAAGGTCTCAGAATCGGCCCGATATTTCGACTGCGCATGTGCAAAGTTCGAGAAACCCCCGAGAGCCTCAAAGAGAGAGAGAGAGAGAGAGAGAGAGAGAGGCGACAACTGGTCATGTGATCACTTACTCCTGATTGGCTGGCATAATATGTGCTTTTTAGACATTGCGACGCCAATGCAGAACATCTAACCTCAAATGAGTGACAACTAGTCATGTGACCACCTACTCTTGATTGGCTGGCATAATATGTGCTTTTTAGACATTGCGACGCCAATGCAGAACATCTAACCTCAAATGTGTGATGTGTGGCCTAGTTTACACCGATATATTTTGATACGCGTATTAAATACTACTGATTATCAATCATAATCATTCTATTCTTTAGAAGAATGGCTGTGATTCGTCAGTATGGCGATGTAAACTAGGCTTATGTGTGAAGTGTGTTCCGCATTGGCGCAGTCTAAAAAGCACATATTATGTCAGCCAATCAGAAATAGGTAGTCACATGACCAGTTGTCGCCTCTCTCTCTCTCTAATCGTCTCCCTCTCGTCGTTCAGAGAGAAACTCTCAGAAACGGGAAAACCGAATTTTAGACCGATTATCGATCGGAGACTACGTATTGCCAGTCGATTTCTCGATACAGTCAACTTTGCTTCATTTATTATCCGTATAATACAATTGCGAGTACAATCATTTTTTTCACCCTCGGTGGCTGCTTAACTCGAGGAAACAAATCGATATATATATATATATATATGTGCATATAACGACCACGAAATCGAATACTTTCATGATTGAAATTTCATTGTACGCGTCACCCTTATGGCTCGCCTCTCGGCTTTAATAACGATCCGTCAAACACAAGCCGCCGGCTCGTCGGCCGATTTCGAATTAAAATTTCAACCCTGTGCGCTTTATGATTGTTGGAATTAGAAGAATCGACCCGTCACACGCGATGGCGGTGATTTCCTTTTTATTTTCGCTTTCCGCTATAAAAGAAATTCCATCCAGCTTCTGTTGATAATTATTTTTCAAAGAGAGAAGAGAGACCGTGAAATCGCTGACTCGATCGACTCTCTTCAAGCACTATCACGAAACACGTATCGCGAATTTGATGATCTATAGGTCAATCTTCTCGTTTAATCTTAGTACGCTATCGCGAACTTGGTCACCTACTTCGGTTCGAAACTTGTCAACCAGTTGGCAAACTATTGGCACGGAAACTCGGGGTTCGAATCTCTATCTCTCCATCTCTATCTCCTTCGTGTTTCTGTCTCGACGATGGTTCTTCGCGGATTGGTCGCGATGGGAAAATGAAGCCGTTTTCCGCAAGAAAGCGATGAGTTCCAAAAACGAACTTATTCTATCAAAATGTTTTTCTTTCGACTACGAACCCCTTCACCGAGCTCATCGGCCGAGTAAAGTTTCATTACGGAATTATTGCACTTTCCGAATCTCTCTCCCTCTCTCTCTCTCTCTCTCTCTCTCTCTCTGTTCTCTCTCGTTATACCGAGATGAAGTTAGACTTTCGCGGAGTTTGGCCATTGCTGTAGTTTCCGCTTGCATACGCGAGTTCGCTCGTTCAACAAAAGCTACAAATTGCTTATTGTTTTACCCTAATATTATTCTCCGACCGCTTAATAAGACGTGAATCGCTTTGCGACCGCGTCACGTTTTTGGCAAAAACGATTCGGCGATTTAGCGCGCAGTTCGGCACGCGTGGCGCTATTCTGCGGAAATTAGATTTACCGTAATCTTTTTTCGGTAGCCGCGGTCGGCATGTAAAAACCGTACGTATTCATATTCATTCGTACGTAAGCTAGTTTTTGTCGGTCGCGGCCTAGGAGATGACGAATGGCCCGCGCGAAGGGATTGTTCATTGAAGGTTTGCGCGCTCTTCGCGTTCCTGTACACGATTTTCCACGGGTTTTCACACACACGACCACTTTGTTTGATATTGCGAACAATAACTCGACAAAAATCGATTCGACGAGAACAGGGCGAGCCTTCAATTAAAGAACCAATTGAAATTGCACGATGACCGATCGAGAGGCACGAATGGGAAAAAAGAGATTACAGAGAGTAAGAAAATAAAACTAATCAAAATTATAGTTATTTATCCAACTCGTGACATAATCAAGGAAAAATATATAGGTATATTTCAATTATTTTCTTCCAATATTTTTTCAATTTTTACTAACTAATTAAAGTTTCCAAATTAATTTTTATTTTTATAAAATAAATATACGTCAACGTCAACGTGTTTTTCTGCGTATCGAATTATCACAGTAGCATCTCCCTTCTAAATGCTAACAGAATTTTTCGGTAATTATTACGATATTCCGAACGAACCTCGATTTTCGTGCAATTTCCGTCCAAATTCTATTTCGCATCCAATCGAGAATCACGTAGAGCGAAAATCACGGCAAAGCTCTGTCTATTTATGTTAGAAACAAGCGAACAGATTCAAAGCCATTTCGACGATATGCGGATTCGGTATTATCGCAGAATCGTATGTCGTTTAAGAGATCGTTCCCAGTCCCGCCCAAAGTTTCGGATCCTTAATCCAACTTAATTAGCGTCAACCTCATTCGCCCCTAACGGCAAACCGACCGCGATAAAAGTCTCATGGCCTCTTAGTGCAGACTAATAGGCGAATGGACTAATGCTGGATCTCGTATATGTGCACCTTCTATACTCAATGACAAAATTAGTTGTAAAAATGTTTTGTGCTCGAGAAAAAAAAAATTCGTCTCACTTTCATTTATCTCAACCTCCTTTGCTAATTTTTGGGTTATCTTAAAAAAATTATCTTTGCTTTTCACCGTACTGTATTTTAAATCACAATTAATGATTTTGTATCGCTAGAAGGTTAGTATAAATCAAGGTATTTTTATATAAATTTACTAGCTATAAATTGTTTGTTTATTACAACGTAATAAGCAATTTACAGTATTGATCGAATTTATATAAAAATACCTCGATTTAAATTAAAATTGTTATCTGTAATTATTTAACACCGTATAAAAAGAATACTTGTTAATCAATGCAGCGCGTTTTTTTGAGACGCTCCGATTGCAGACAGCGAATGTCTAAAACGTGTTCAGCATTCGCATATATACATATACATATATATCTGGCGCACACACGACTGCGAATGAAGATAGCGTACACAAAAATGGTATTTAGAGAAGGATGATTGATGCTACGGGAACTCGAGCCACCTCGTTATATATATATATACGACCCTGCTTCCTGGCTCTGTTTTTTTTTCTCTTCACTCGCATTACCGTATCCCCATCTCTTTGACGCTCGGTTACAACCGCCCTGCAGTTGTCCGAGCTGAAAACGAAATCTTAATGACACCTGTCTTGAGTGCTCGCGCAGTTGCTCGGCTACGTGCGGCGAAAAATTGCGGACGAAAAGGACGAGAAGGAAATTGCGAACTTGGCGCGAGCGGTTCTCGCGTATCTTCATTAAATATGATTGATTCCTCCTAGGATCCCCGCGGTCTCTCAAGTACGTCTTTTAGTACATTGTGCGCTTCTCAATTTTTCAATCGTCGAGAACGTCCGAAACGATCGTATTCAATATGCCGTATCGCTTTATTAAAATTCCATTTACCACGCACCCAAAAACTGCTTTCTAACTCCGCTCGCGCTATCGTTCAAAGTCGAGCAACCAACATCAGCACCGCGATATTCCGTTAATCGACAAAAAGCGTGGCTTCTTTTTCCGTCAATCAATCTTGCCTCCCTCTCGCAAACGGGGTCGTGGCAAATATCGAACTCGTCTGTGTGTTGCTAAAAAAATCATAACTACGATCTGAAAAACGACATTTCTCCGGCGCACCCTAGGGGCGATATAACAGGCGCATTCCCCGTCGGGATAATCCGACGTTCCGAAGGTGAATCCTCGAGCACATTTCCCTTCTCCCTTTTCTGGATCTACCCGATCTATCTCGCTGGCCGATCAAACTGCATTGGCCAACACAGATACGACAATGAGCCCGAATCGCTTGCCCTCCTGCAGAATCGCGGGAGAGGCAAACAGGTCCCTATCTCTTCTCGCCTTCTCTTCTCGCCGCGTTTCATATAAATAAATATTGTCCAATGATTGATCGTGCGTCGTTGAGCTCGCGGGCAGGACATTACATCAAGCGACCTGACACGGTGGCGGGTTCCGAGAGAGAGAGAGAGAAGGGTCCGCATTTTTTATTTACGTCTTACACCGGGTAATTTGTCATCGTGCCACAATGCTCGCCTTACGAACGGCCCAGAAAGTCTTGGCGAGTTAAAATACGTGTACGGATATAATCGTCAACCCAGAGGCATGGATAAGCATGACGACGGCAACGGGAGTTGCATTATAATCGAGGATATTCTCGCATAGAGTTCGCTCTCGAGGAGAGATAAGCTATATAAACGAGAGGAAGATCGCAATAAAAGCTACTAGGTATCTCAAGTAATGCGACTCCCACTCCCGTGTCGAGTCCCGCTATTAAAGGTATTTCTTATGATGTTTGCTTTAAAAGATAGAGAAAAAGACAAAAACATGTGGGATATCGTTAAAGGAAACACAAACGTCGCGCGTATGTAATATCGAAATGTGACGTAAGACATAAAGGAAACACTTTCGAACACGTGTTTATTGCAGCAATTTTTGTCCTTCTATCCGGAATTAAATTTCTCATTCTTAGCGTTGTGCTCTCTCTCTCTCTCTCTCTCTCTCTCTCTCTCTCGCAGTTTTATTTCGCGCGTATATAAATCGCGTATTTTATATATACAAGCTGTATCGCGCGTACCGGCGAATTATTGAGATTTTTACACCGAACTATCCTTGGAACGCTCGCCTGGCGCATTCTGTAATAGCAAATTTCTCGCATCCATCCTCTTCGATGCGCGCCCCCGATATTTCGAAAATACGCAACGCCGACATGCCGACGTGGAGAAAACGATCTCGCGGCGAAACTATCCCGGCGGAGAGACGAATTTCACACGCAAGACACACCTGATACTCAACCGGGAAGGGGAAGCGAATTTGCGCCCTACAAGATCTACGAGAGAGCGTGTGACGTAAGTGCGCCCTAAACGTGACGCAGACTCATGAAGCGCCGCGAGATGAGATGCCCCACATTTTCACGGGCGGTGCGATACGTTACGGCAACGCGACGAAAATCTGACGAAAAGTTGCACCTGCATCGCGCGAATTAATAACGCGTGACGTGTTATCGAGTCTCGTATCCGAAATGCGCCGCGCTAACATTCCGGCGGCGTTATATAACTCTCGCCATATAACATATTTGCCATTGCGATGACAGACGTGTTGTATACGCGTTTAAAGCGTGTATAATATAACGTTTTTCACATATATAATTAAGGGGATTCTAAATGACCTTGAGAAGTCTGTTGTTTGTTCCTGTTTTATCGACAAAATGTGAGGTTAGATTAACTATAATATAAATCTATTTATTGGCTATAATTAGACGGAAATTAGACCAGGCTGGATTTGGCATTGAAGAAAGGAATATAAGTGAATGTTTAGATCAGTTATTCTCGTTTACTAGGCTTCCTAATTGAGATCTAAACATTCACTTATATTCCTTTATTCTATGCCAAATCTGGTCTGGTCTAATTTCAGGTAAAAAACAATCCGTATAGCTAATAAATAGATTTATAGTTTATCTAATCTCACATTTTGTCGATAAAACAGGAAAAAACAACAGACTTCTCAAGGTCTTTTAGAATTCTCTTAAGGCTCTATATATAAAAGTGAGTGTTCTCGCCCGCCATTTTTTTTCCAACCGCATGTGAAGGTTAGGTTATATATAAATTATATGTCGTATATACATATGTCAAAATGTCAATACGCATTGTCATTGTACGCCTTTCGATCTCGCAGTTTATTAAAAAATTTAATTAAATATCGATAATTAAATATCGAGTCTATTAAACTTAAAATAATTGTTACAATAATCAACACATTGTGTTTTCATTGTCGCATAAAGTATGGTGCTTCCAAAATGTCTACGGCTGCGTTGCTATGAACGAACACCTATTTTGAGTTTAATAGACTCGATATATTTCAGAAAAATTTTTTAATTAACTGCGAGATCGGAAGGTGTACAATGACAATGTGTATTGACATTTTGACATATATATATATATATATATATATATACGACATATAACCTAACTTTCACATGCGGTTGGAAGAAAAATGGCGGACGAGAATACCTACTTTTATATAGAATATTCCTAGAATAATATTCCTCTTTTTTCTTAACGTTTCCATATTAATTCTTAAACGAGCGTAGTCAGAAATGCATTAAGAAAACATTTTTTTCAGACCGTCACGGTGTGCTTACGTAAAAGAAAAAAAAACGATAAAATTTATTATAGGCGTATAAACTTTAAAAGTCGATCTCTCTCTGGTAGCGCAGCGCTGAACGCGCCGGGAAACGAGAATATTCATCATAATCAGTAACGGAGACAATTAAACGGGCGCGTGTGCTTCATTTATCACGATGATCGCGTATACGGATAGCCGTTACCGGCTACAGGGAGAGAACGCATGCAGTTAAACTTCTCTCCCCGTGAAGGAAATTAGCCTCTGCAAAGCGGCCGGACGGTGCTCGGGGGTTCTTCCCACTCTAGGAAAGCTCTCTCTCTCATTCACCTTACTTTCATCTATTATTACGACGACTGGCAGCGCTAGTCCTTGACGCCACGTCGACCTCGTGCGTGTCTAGATGCGCGTTTATATCGTATGTGCATTTACTATTCGCGTAAGAAATGGGAAGAAAAGCGAAAATAGAGAAACCCCTTTTTCTTTACAATACATCTTTGCGCGATCGCGCGATATAAAAAGGGGTCATCGACCGCGCTATCTACACTGAAAAAAAAATTATTTAACTGAATAACTGTTAAAAACAAAATATTTGGTTCTTATTACATTGATATTTATTTGCGCGTATTTGTTATCCCGCAGATTTTGTTAAGTCAAATAATTTTTTTTTTTAGCGTAGTAAATGCAATAGCGAATATCTTATGCAAAGCTAACGAATGTTGTGAACCCGTAATAAATACGTGCGCCATATTTGTGCACGCTGCGTAATTAAAAACTGCTACATCCGCTGTTTTATATATAATTATATAAGTGTAATAATAGTAAAAAGCTTTGTTTTATATGAAAATATTATTTGAAACAATTACAAATTATTTAATCTTTTTCTAAAACTGATAACTTTTGATTAATTTTTCTCCGGAACTTATAAATGGAACTAAAGAGGAAAGTTTTATCCAAAACTACGCTTAATATTAATGAGATAAGGGGAGTTCAGTAATAAAGAGGTCGCCTGACAATCGGGCTCGATTCCCGCAAAGATTGAAGGAAATTGAATAGGAATATGAAATCCACTGTGTAATAAAGAAACTAAACTTGTGAAAGTGACGAACGAATCTCATCGAGAGTTATATTATATAAAAAAGTATTATTACAAGAGATTATAATTTGTAAAAAAAAGCGTGATATTGTTTTCAAATAAAGAAAAATCCGTAAAAATAACGAGTTTCACATTGTCCGATAAAATCATATCACTATACATCCCATATCATATATACCTATAGTTGCAATATTTTTGTATGAATAAAATATATCAGATAAAATTATTATTCATTAAAACTCTATAGAAAAACATTTTCCAGAGAGACCATTGTCTTTTAATTATCGCATCTATTGAACCGTACAATTGCAGTATACAGTAGCACAAAGTGAATGCGCTACGCATAATGCAGTATGTTCGTTGTCTGCAAAAACGGGTTGCAAACCCGACTTTATTCTTATCTGCATTTCCTCCAGACGTATGATTCAAAAGGGTCGTCGACCAGAGCGTTCTGCCATTGTGATACAAGTACGACTTCTAGAAAGACGATTTAACAATAGGGGGGAACAAAGTTTCCGTATGATAACTATGTGCCTACAAGCAATATTATAGGATAGAATGCGGCATCGATCACGAATCGGTATATACCAGCTAGCAAAGGAGACTTTGACCTACGTGTTGCAATGAAAGGAAACTTTCTTTAGAGCGTATTTACTGTATTTACTGAGAAAAAGTTTCGCAAATAACTTAGCATTTACTCCGCTAAACTTATGTTCTTCGCGAATTGTTTATTAATGTCATTCACATTCAACACATCACAGAGACTACTCTATAAGGCTAAATAATAAAACATTCACGTTCGCAATTAGCTTCGTCTTATCGTCTATAAACTATTTACTTATTCACACAATAACTATTAGAGATCAGGCAATGCATATCGTATCTTTTGACGTTTATCATTACGCAAGGCTAGAGATATCCAGATAAATTCGTAAGTCGCGAGTAAAAAGCTAGACTATGATAATGCGCGGATGGAACACAGTCGTCTTGGAAACTTCTGGCCGCTTATAGCTTAAAGTAACTCGTAAATCTCATTTTTCTCTCAGTGGCCCTCCGGCGAAAGCCGTCACCCTCTCCCTCCTCGTGGCATGCAACTGGGACGAACTTTTTTACAGCAACTTTTTAGCGTAATACATTTATTGTACTATAAAGCGCCGCCGTCTGGTTATAACGAAGGATGATGACGAGGCTCGCTCGAAGTATTCGAAAACGCGACACCTTCGAAAACATCGCCCCTTAGCTATTTCTCGCCGCTATTTATTCAGTCATAAAATGAAACGTTAAGTTCACGTAAATATCTACAATTTTGAGGAGGCTAATCTGAAGAAAAAAAAATTATCTTTTTTTAATCGATGTAAAATAGTGTTCCGTCAAGTATATATATTAACGGTGTATTGTTTTTCCGACTAATTTGTTTCTTTTGCAGACATATATCTATATACATATTTAATAAATTTTCAACGCGCGATCAGTCATTCTCCCATTAAAGATTCCTCGAAGGGCGCGGCCCAAAACCACAAGGTTACGTGACCCGAGAAGATTGTGCGATGAAGAAGGGAGCTCGCAAAATGATAGCCGGCATAGTGGGTGCATTCGCGCTGCACTTGTAATCTTCACTGATATAACCGAGGCGGAATTTCGTGCCAAAACCCATTTGCACGGAAATTTTACTCGATGCCATTGTGCGATAGGATTCATTCCCTTTAGAAGGCATAAACCTCGATTTTTAAAAGGCGAACTCGGTATGTCGGATTATCGAAAGACGCGTCGCGAAATGATTCGTTCATTCGCCATCCTCGTTGGATATATTGAGTGGAAAAATCGTGGCGCTACATAAAAGACCGATATTCGATTAGTGACTTTTAAAGAGCAATATCATTTCGCATTACAAATCGGGATATCGTTTTGCCTAGACGTGCATAAAGTTGGAAATCCGTATATAAAGCCGAATACGAAATGAACGACGATATATTCTTATTTGTAATTTTTCGCGAATTTTTATACTTCTATCAATTTTTTTCCGCCTTTTGTTGATATTTTTTTCTATAATTCTCTTTACAAAACACATAATGTGTTTGAGTGTAAATTTTTACCGATAATTAATTTTGCGTTACTGCAAATATTCTACGTTATGAAATCCATTTAACCATTGTAAAACTGCGTTAATAAAACATTGTTTTAATTTACTTAAAAACATTATGTATCATTATTCGTATTGCGCATATTGGTTCAATAATATATCTTCCCGATATTAAATTCTCGTAATATTTCGACGTGCAATTGGAAAATTATTTTGCCGATTGCCGCCTAGCATTGGTTATTGGACATTTAGATTTTAACGATAGTTATCGCGAGAGACATGAACTACTGCAGCGGGCAAAATGATCGGAAAGGAGCAAAATGAGATAGGGATACCAAAGTTGCATAATCGACCAAGTGGCGGCACGGCGTCGTAAGTTCGTGAGCGAATAAAACTTGACTAAGTGAATCGAGTGAATAGAGACCAAATGAAAGAAAGTGGAACCAGTAAATCTGTTGAAAAGTTTCTCACTCTTAGACACTGCTACTTTTGCTATATCGTGCGGATCTTCGTCGATGATCCTGCGATACTACAACAAAGTTTGCGAACTGTGCTGAAATCTTTTATTTTCTCATTTAAAAAAAAATAAAAATTATGACGTAAAGTCTCACGTAACGAGAAAACACGCAGTATTGATTCATAAATTTACTAGAAATGCAAAATGTTAAATTTATTTTTTGAATAGTAGTTGTGTGTCACTTACAGTTCGTTAAACTTTTTTTTCAAGCAACAATAAGCATGAAAGAGGCTTCTCGAAAAAGTTTATGAAACTTTGCGACGTTTACATTTATGTGTGTAAACTTTTTATCGCTTTTAAAATTTAAAACTCAAACATTCTCGTAATATTACAAGCACAGTACAAACGTGACATATAAAAAACGTGTATATTTTAACTAATATTTTGCTTTCGTAACAAAAATCTATAGAAACGTTACTGCGTTCCGTCGAGAAAATTCGTGCGAGGAAAACGAGAAACGCAAGAAAGGACCAATTTGTTGGATCTAGAAAGGTAGATTGAGTTTTTTAAGTCGGTTGCTCTAGAATTGTCGCCTAGATCACTTAACTGGTTACGTGGCCAATTCGGTGTCGACGTGTTTCAGGTCGTTGGGTCAGCCGGGTCATCGAGGGATAGATTTGTGCATTACGAAATATTTTTCGGCAATGGATCAAGCGGATTTGAGTGGGTGCCGATTATTTTCCCGCGCTCGCGTATGGAAAGCACGTGCCCTCATCGGGCCCCGCAAACTTGGCAAGTCCGCCAAATTGCTCGACTAGGATTAAATCGTTCTTCCGCTACACGGACTCTACGTTATTACACTGCTAGCTTGCATAAAATACGCTTAAATTATATCATAACGTATCGCTCTATTATACAAGCGTACCTCAAGTACGAAAGGGCTTTTAGCGATCTTTTGCAGATTAGAACGCTGCCACATCTAGAGGGAGAAAAAGAGGAAGGGAGAAAAAAAAAGAGTAAAAGAAGAAAGAGAGAGAGAGAGAGAGAGAGAGAGAAGCATAACCGCAGTTTCGTACTTTCTCGCGCACACTCGCGATCACCAAAATTATCCAATCAAACCTGCGATTTAACCGGCGCAACATGTTCGAGTGGAATCGATACTCGATACGTGCATCGTATGTCTACCGAAGGCCACGTAAATTGCAATGGAGAAGGGGGGAAGGGCAGCAAACGTGTGCGATGCAGAAAATGCGCCGGACAGGTGCATCGCGCATTGCCGTGGCGAACCACGACGATAATAAAACGTCGGTCTTGTTGCGCGAGGTCGCGACTTTTCAAGCGCATCTTTCGCGAAAGAAGAAACGGCCAAGTATACGGGAGTGCGAGTATATTTAGTGGCAGCGGACTCCACCCACTGTCCGCCCAATATTAACTCTCGCGCCATAATGCGCTAAATTCCTACCACCCTTCTTACTCTCTCTCTCTCTCTCTTTTCCCGAAGAGCCGAGGGTCTTAAATCTCTTCCAGCGCTGAGAGTAACCGGCAACCTGTGCCGCCGCTCGTATATCCTTAAGTCCGTTTCGAACAATCGCCGACTCTTTTCTTTCCTTTCCACTTTGCAGTTATGCCCAGAGCGAAGGAATCTCGCTTGGTGCAGCCATACAACGCGATGGAACAACGGACATCGAGATTGCACACTTCCACGTGGCGTAACTTTTCTATCGCGTATATCGGGGAATATATATACGAGTGTGCGACACTCGTGTCCACTGAACTGTGTTATAGATACTTTTGTTGAAATCCATTGACAATCGTGATAGCAAAGAATAAATTGCGTGTTACGCGTGCAAATTTCTTATTTTACGCGACAACAGAGAAAACAGCTGTTGACAGAAATCAGCTGATTTCTGTCAACAAACATTTTTGTCAATACTCTACATTGCAGTTTTATAAAAAATAAAAACCTTTGATGCATACGATCTAAAACTTTAAATAATATATTATATAATTATATAATATATTTATATATAAATTATTTATATAATATATAATTAGATACCCTGTGTTATAGATACTTTTGTCGGAATCCATTGACAATCGCGATAGCAAAGAATAAATTGCGTGTTACGCGTGAAAATTTCTTATTTTACGCGACGACAGAGAAAACAGCTGTTGACAGAAATCAGCTGATTTCTGTCAACAAACATTTTTGTCAATACTCTACATTGCAGTTTTATAAAAAATAAAAACCTTTGATGCATACGATCTAAAACTTTAAATAATATATTATATAATTATATAATATATTTATATATAAATTATTTATATAATATATAATTAGATACCCTGTGTTATAGATACTGTTGTCGGAATCCATTGACAATCGTGATAGCAAAGAATAAATTACGTGTTACGCGTGCAAATTTCTTATTTTACGCGACGACAGAGAAAACAGCTGTTGACAGAAATCAGCTGATTTCTGTCAGCAAACATTTTTGTCAATACTCTACATTGCAGTTTTATAAAAAATAAAAACCTTTGATGCATACGATCTAAAACTTTAAATAATATATCATTCAAGTATATAATATATTTATATAATATATAATTAGATACCCTCACTTTTATTTATCACGCGCACATATTAGATATATAGTTAGCTGATCATTTTACGTAAATAATACGGCTTAATTTTTCAGCAAAGAAATTCGAGCAGCCATTAACAACTCGCGAACAAAGGATTAGCGCGATATATCGTTTATTCGAGACACTTCAGCACTAAAGAGGCGCACATGCTCTCCGCCGCATGAGATATCCGTCGCGCGAGTAACTTAAGGGGCGCATTAATAAACTCGGTCGCCATTATCCCGTGACGACGCGATATACGAGTACTTTGCGAACACCCGGTGGATACGAGGCGAATAAGTAGGTCCGCCGCTTTACATTTATCTCGGTGTAAGCGGCCGCCGGTCGCGGACCGTGAGGTTGCACACGAGGACGCATTGATTATTCGCGGCGTAAAGCCCCGCATTACCAGAGCTCTCTTCCACCCCCAATCCCCATCCCTCCCTATCTCTATCCTTTACCCGCGAGTCGCGCACCTGAACGCGTCCTCGTCGTCCTCCGCATGGGGCCCCGTTTTGTTTTTCTCCTCTCGAGCACGCGAGCACCTAGCTCTCCTCGTCCTCGATCTTTGACCACGCGCTTTTTCTGTCTCTCTCTCTCTCTCTCTCTTTCTCCCTCGAACCAATCTCTCCGTCTCGGGAATATACCGCCGACCCCTCTCACGGATCAGCGTTTTTGCGCAGCATATTATTTATCGCCCACAATTAGTCATGCGACAAAAGACGTGTTGGTTTCCGCTCCGCACCGTCCCGCGCTACGTCGCGCCGCGGCGATCCGTGGCGATCTGCTTCGGCGAGCGCCGACAATAGGGCCTCCCACCTCGTCCTGAAGGGCCCCTCCCCCTCCCTCCGTCGCGGGCGCGGCACGGTCTTATCGCGATAGCGACCGTTGGATATCTTCGATAATTTGCGGCGGAATATCGCGTGACTGCGAAGCGACCGTCACTTGGGAGGGCGAGGGGGTGGCAGGGGGAGGGTTGGTAAACTGCATTCAGAAGGTACGGGGTACTTGATCGTTCCCGGGCCGTCGTACCTTCGCACGGACGCGCTATTTATTACCCGCGCCGATCGAGATCTGCATTCGACGTGCGTTACTGACGTCGAGACGTTTCCGGGTAATTACGGACCATTGTACATAAAGCGGTTTCAAAAAGATCGAAGAAGCTCTCTCGCCAGACATTATTTTGACCGATTAAATTAATTTGAATTTATATATATATATATATATATATATATATATATGCGCGAACAATTAATTAAAAATTGTGAAAAAATATATTAACAAAGGGAGAGGACATTAAGCTAACCTAAGTTTCATTTCTGTTTTATCGACAAAATGTGAGGTTAGATTCAGCTATAAATCTATTTATTGGCTATACGGATTGTTTTTTACCCGAAATTAGAACGCTTTGCCCTTTGTTAATATTATACTTTAATTTTTACTGGAAAAAGACTTATCAATCTGTATAGTCTCATATATCTTGGTTACAGAATTATGAATGCTTAGAATTCCTGTTTTATTGACAAAATGTGAGGTTAAATAAGCTATAAATCTATTTATTAGTCTTACGGATTGTTTTTTACCTGAAATTAGAACGCTTCGCTGTTTGTTAATATTAATACTTTAATTTGTATAGGAAAAAGACTTATCAATCTGTATAGTCTCATATATCTTGGTTACAGAATTATGAATTCTAAGAATAATTCATAATTCTGTAATCAAGATATATGAGACTATACAGATTGATAAGTCTTTTTGCTGTACAAATTAAAGTATTAATATTAACAAAAGGCGAAGCGTTCTAATTTTGGGTAAAAAAACAATCCGTATAGCCAATAAATAGATTTATAGCTGAATCTAACCTCACATTTTGTCGATAAAACAGAAATGACAAAAAAGAGCGCAAAGCGCTCTAATTTCGGGCAAAAAACAATCCGTATAGCCAATAAATAGATTTATAGCCGAATCTAACCTCACATTTTGTCGATAAAACAGAAATGACAAAAAAGAGCGCGAAGCGCTCTAATTTCGGGTAAAAAACAATCCGTATAGCCAATAAATAGATTTATAGTTTATCTAACCTCACATTTTGTCGATAAAACAGAACGGAAATCACAAACTTCTCAAGGACGTTTAGAATCACCTTAAGGACTATGAAACTGCGCACATATCTATATATAACATTTTTAAATATGTTCCTGCCGACGAAAATATGCAGCGCGCGCTTACATTTGCATATTGAATGCACAAAGATACGGAGTTCTAGTAAATTGTGATATGAAAAGCATAAATATCATAAGCTCTTCTAAGTACGTCTACTTTATACGTATATGTACAAATCATCGTGAAAAATCCTCCCTATCTCCGTACGCTACGCAAAGAAATCTCGTTTCCTACTTTGCTATATCTCCGATTTCTTCCACTCGTCCCGTTACGTCTTTCGTATCCTTCTAAGCTGTTTTGATCGTCGAAGCGCGTACGCACGCGAATATATTCTGCATCATGACGAAAGTCAAATCTGTTTTAAACAGTAAATGAAATGTATCGCAGCTTTCCGCATTTGCTGCTTCAAAGAATGTTAGTAAATGTTAGTAAATAAATAAAATTTGCTCTCAAAAGTTGCGTATAATCGCAAAAAAGATGACAAAAAATTTAATTATAAGTATGCGTACTAACGTAGATAAGCATGAATAAGTATAATCTATTAATCTATATAATTTATAATATAACGAAATAATTTATCTTCTGTGATGTATCAATAATAAAAATTTGCGCTTTATTCCGCGAAAAAGAATCTTTAAATTTATTCGAATATATCAAAATAATTTTATTTAAGAGCTAAAAAAATTAAAAAAAAAGTAGGATACAAAAATTGCAGTCAAATTGCATTTTACGATATATATTTATAAGGGATGGAGAAAATTTGGAAACGTTTATTTATTTATAATTAAACTGCTGTCGGATCTCGAAATTTTGAAACAGTAGCGGAAGAAGTACATATACATGCACACCGTCAACTTCGCGCGAACAAACAGTGCGAATCGCGGTCAACGCATCAGAAATAAAATCACCGTAGGCCGAATCCGATTATGCCAACAACGAAGCGCGCCACGTGCAACAGGCAATTACCTATGCAAATAGCGCGGCTACCGCGCTTTTTTATCCATTGTATATACATATACGCGAGCGCGACGCGGACGCATGAAAAACTCGATCGGGATTTTCATCGGCGAAAGACGCGACGCACGTTTTGCCGATCGACGCCGATCAACCGCTTTGGATGCGAGTTTCCATTAAATTCATTCAACGCGCAAGCCATCGTGGATGGCATCGCGGAAATTCGATGGATAATTGCGTTACGTTATGTAGCCGGCGCGACCCATTGTGTTAAATCTCTGCGTTGCACCCATACACACACACATAACGCCGGGCGGAATTAAATTCGTTTAAATGAGATTCGCTTAAACACACGAAGTTACACCGAGTAACCAGCTGACAAAGAGAAGAACAATTTATATATACGCTCTCTCGAACGGTATATTTTACGCGCGACAATCAAGCCTGCTTAGGGGAACCAATCGGACATCGTTTTATATACGACAGACAGAAATTTTCCCCGGTATATATATATATATATATATATATATATATATATATATATGCGAAAATATGATTGATGCGACACACAGAAATTTATTTCACTCGTGCGTAATTTCGGACTTTAATTTCAACCTTTCAATTACACGCAATATTCATGTTTTGTTGCTTTGTAAAAATTAATGCGCCAGACAAATTGCGTTTTAATTCTTCATGCAATGTACAATTACGTAATATCAACGTTAAATGTCAGAATTGATAATTTCAGTCAAACTATAAAATACCGAATTGGCTGAGTATAGGAAAATATGTGTAATAAATTTCACGATAATTTCATGCCATTTTTATCGCACATAATTATCAAGAGTGAGTGACGTTTGCGAATGATGAAAGGAAGACTACCTTCGTTACTTTCTTATAGCGGATGTTTACGATGTGTGCTTCGTGTTAAGAAGTGAAACGGTGTGCAACAGCATTTATGCTGAAAAGCATAGACCTAACGATCTTGTTAATGTATATTATTATTTCATGATGCCGTCTGCATAAAGTAATAATAATAATGTGAATAATTTATTGTTGATTATTGATTAGCCATATAATTATAACAGCTCAGGTTGCAAGCTGCAATAGCTTCGTAGCAAAAATATAAGATTTGGCGTACGTATATGTATATGTTTCAGAAAAAAGTTTAATTAATTCTATAAACATGTACATAATGTCCAATAAATTATATATTCCTCTGAGATGTCCATCAATCAAAAATTTTCATGCAAATGAAAAAAATATAACATCTTGTTGACCAACTCATATTACAATTGTACAATGCACTGCTGCATATAAAGCATGAACGTGTGTATATGAATGTGAGTATGCAAATGTGAAAGTAAAATTCTCCCTCTCGCTCTCAGTAGGACAAGATATCGAATTAAATGTACCGCGTCTTTTTAAAAATCGCTATATATACAAGAATGTCATTAGCTACCGCGTTAATGTAATGCAATTGCGAAAGTATTTGCTACTTAAGCCGTATGAATTCGCATGAATATATATTGCCATATTAACAATGCGGCTCATCGAAGTTCAGCGAATAAGTTGCGGTATATGCACCATAGAGAGTTGATGTTATGTTAATGAAACCTTCGGTCCTTCGTCGCCTCGCGTGACTCTTCTTCCATAGGTACCGGTCTCGCCGCCACGAAGAGAGAACAGACTTTAAGCATTTTTTCCGCATCGTGAATTAGGCATTTGCATCGCGGCCACGTTCCCCCGAGGTTCAAGGTCTTACGCAAATCAAGGTTATGCGCAACTTTCAAAGTCCAATCCGGGAGCAAACTCGATAGAGACGGAGAACAATTCCAATACAAAGGGATTGTTGAAATTATTTCCTTCACATGCGCGATATACAAGAGAGAGTGTATTACGTATGCATGTGTGCCTACCACGAGAAATTATTCTAAAATTATTAAATTTCTATTATACAATTTCTATTAAGTTTTTAATTTGCACAATATTTTTAATTTTGAACATTTATTTTCTACAACAATAATAATATGTTTCATGATATATAATATATAAGATTGTGTAAATGTTGGGATCGAATAATTAAATCGCAAAATTAAATTTTAAATAAATTTATTACGTTTTTTGCTACATGGCGTCTGCTTGTTTGTAACTGATGCATAAATTAGAATTTTTAAATACCTTGGCAAAACAAAAATTCATCACGGAAATTTTAGTAGCATCGCTAGTCAGTATGCTCCAATTCGCTGTGTTATGAAATTTATTATACGAAAATTTTATTCCGCAGAAGGAGGGAAATGCGCGATAAGCGTGGGTAATTTTAGCAAGCTGCATTGCTCCAGGCAATCCGTTTTTTATCAGTTCAGCGAGAAGAATAAAAGATCCGCACGAGAGCATTGCCTAGCAATTTATAATTTCCGCGAAAATCTCCCATCTTTTACTATAATAAAACAATTTACAGTTTATCAAATTATTGATAAAAAAAAAAAATATAATAGAGACTCTCTATCATCGATAAATCTCTAGTATATGTTACAATCAAATTCTTAATTTTCTTTGATCAATTACTGTTTTCAAATCAATTTTAACTGTATAATAAATTTCATATTTAATTTTTATTAAAATTCTTTCCTAAATCTTCAAGAGCACATTCTGGCTAAAAAAAATTTCAATACAATTTTTATTTTGATTAGAATCGTCGCATTCTATTTCAGATCGAAATTACCGCAGCAGTACTGACATAAGGAATCGCGCGCCCTGAGAACAATCACACGAAACAAAAACCTCCCACCGAGGATGAAACGAATTTTCATGGGAAACAATTTGCAGGAGCGCGGAAAGAAGTTTTCACGAAATAAAAGGAAGCCGGTAGACGCGGCTAAGGATAATACCGATCTCTCGAACGAAACGGAAACATTTTCGTTTAGGGTACTCCAATCGAGGAGCTCGACGATCCAGCCGGTCGGTCAAGGACTAGCAAGAGAAAGGAAGAGGAAAGAAAGAGTACACGAAACAGGAATACAGAAAGACGCAAGAGAGAGAGAGAGAGAAGGATGAGAGGACACGTCGTGGACATCGTGGAAGAAAGTATCTTAAGTCGAGTCTCTAGTCCGCGGAGAGAGACCATCCTCTTCCTTTTTTTCCCCTTACTCGTTCAACCCCTTGTGTATAGTACACATTCGGCGACAAAGACAAGCGGCGACGGGGAGGAGGCAGAAAGTCCATGAGGCTTCACAAAAGGATGGTCGAAGGTGGACCGGAAATAAAATGAAATCCGCTACGGAGTTTGGCGCGCGAGCCGAAAGCTACTCGCGTACAAGGCGCGGTCCCGAACTCGAATAACGTTTTCTTCGCATTGTTAGTGTTCTCCGCGTTTTCTGGCTCTCCTACCGCCGCTGCTCCTACAGCATTTCTCGAGGAAAGAAAAAGGAAAGAGAGAAATAGAGGAGGAAAGTTGCACGTATCCCCCATTCATGGCTGGCTCCAATATCTCGCTGCGCTTCGATTCATCCGCGGGAATCGAAAGAGTGCAAGACGCGGCGCTGAATTCGGATTAAAGAAAGAAAATACGACGATGTGAGGAACCTGAAGCGCAATATCGATATCCAGCGAAACTTCGCTGATGATTCCTTGTTTTCTGCGTGTTCGATGAAATAAGGTAATGCTACAATTTTTATAATTCAGTATACTGAAAAAAAATTATTACATTAATAAATATTTATCCTGTTTTGAAAAGGATTTTCTTATATCAAATAAATATTGTTCACATCAAATCAATATTATTAATTTCAAATGAATGATTTATTAGGCAGTATATTGAAATAAATATTTATACGAATTCGATAAATTTCTTTTTCAGTGTAGCTAAGGAAAGATTTATTTAAACATTAAGAAATCGAAATTTATACTAAAATGATTGTTGTTATTATAATGTTTTTTGTACATCTATATTTTAATCAGAGAAAAAATATCACCCGCAGAAATCATGTTACTCTCGATCATTCAGCTGTCACGCGTATTTCGTATTTCGATTAAAGATCCGCAGTAAGAGATATCATCAGTATGAATCGGATAGATCGCGATTCGTGCTGCTAAAAACGCGATTAAAACTGTCCTAGAGATTCGAGAATTGTCGAGCGTGGACGCGCGAAAAGTAAAAGGAAAAAAAGAAGGATAAAGGCCTTCCTCGCGGCAGAGGAAAATCGGGTCAGAATGTCGTTTTAATTGGAAATAAAAGCAAGGGTAGGCGGAAGAGACACGCGGCGATAAAACCACGAGTGACGGAGCGAGGGTGGATAAAAATCAGCGGCCAATTAAGTGGCTCGTTGTATCGCCCTAATTGAAGGAATAACCATAAGCCTTATCGCCCCTATTTCGCACCGACGATAACCTGTTCCGAAGCTGTGTTATCACGGTGATAATACATACAGTTATGTGCAAAATAATACCGGTTGAAAAAATCAGGGAAATTTGTACGTTTTCTTCATCATGTTTAATCGTTTTGACTGTATATTTAGGATTAAATTCTGACTTTTGTGGTCTTCGAACAAACTGATGAATACCAGCAAATCCTTTAAGGAGATTTTAAATGTCCTTGAGAAGTCTGTTGTCTTTCACGTTTTATCGACAAAATGTGAGGTTATATTAACTATAAATCTATTTATTGGCTATACGGATTGTTTTTTGCTACCTGAAATTAGATCAGGCCGGATTTAACATTGGATAAAGAAATATAAGTAAACCTTCTGATTTAGATATCAATTTGGAAGCCTTGTAAACAAGAATAACTCATTCTACATTTTCGTGCACACATAAAAATGTAGGATTAGCTATTCTCGTTTACTAGGCTTCTAAATTGATATCTAAACATTCACTTATATTTCTTTATCCAATACCAAATCTAACCTGGTCTAATTTCAGGTAAAAAACAATCCGTATAGCCAATAAGTAGATTTATAATTTATCTAACCTCATATTTTGTCGATAAAACAGGAAAAAACAACAGACTTCTCAAGAGCGTTTAGGATCTTCTTAAGGGGATGCCGGATGTTTGTTTTATCGATCAGATGATTATAGATTTTTCTGCACCGAAATCTTTTTATTGATTTAATAAAATAATAAATGCTTTTCCACAATTAAAACACGTACAGAAACAAAGTGGGAACCTACTGATTTTATGTTAAAAACAAGAAAAAATTTAAAAACTAAAATTTCTTTATCAACTTCTGTCGTCAGGTCAAAAAAAATAATTGTTTAATATAAAAGTTCTGCTGTTTGTACGTACAAAATAAGATAGGTTCCGACTAGAAATTGAATGAAGAAGTATTAGTATATTTTTAGATATAAGTTTAAAAGCCTAATAAATAAGAAAACGGTGCAGAAAATTTTCACGCATATGTGTTGTATACGTGCATATGTTTAGACATGTGTGGTGCTAACCTATTGGAGTTCGGCCGTCTCTCCGGCATCCCCTTAATAATCACTTTTCGATGGTAGAGGAAATATACAAATTCTCCTTATTTTTCCAACCGGTGCTATTATTTTGCACATAACTGTATATAACTGAATCGTCGGCGCCATGGCGGTGAAAACTCCCCGAAACATCTCTCGCGACGTCTTATTCTGTTTTTCCCGAATGAGCGGCAAACGAATGTGAATTTCGTGCCTCAATTCCCTTGGTATGCGGGCCACGTACCGTATCCTGGTGGGAAACATTATCGATTCTGTTTTCCCAGGACCGATGAAAAATTAATGGCGCGCCTACCGCGTAGAGTGGACCCGAGGAACTCGCATCTTTTCGTCTCCCCCTATTTCGGTCTCCTATAGCACTATCGTATTTTCGATCTCCTTGTCTTCCTGGTGTTTTTCAAAGCGATACAGGATAAATCGCATTGGACGATCTTTCGTGGAAAAGCGCGCGAACGAAAGATTTACACCGAGATATCCTGAAATGGGTCAAATTATTCGGAACTTTCCCCCTTTTCGTCGAACAGGAACGAGTTGAAGAGATTTTACCAAAGAGAGCTAATCGCAAATTCTCTTCAGCAAACCGTCCGCCCATCTCATTATCTCGTAAACGGCGCGGAACCAGCCAAGAAATCCGACGATTCTCAGACAGAAATTTATATAACGCCAGGCTTATATCACCTAACTAGTTTTTAACATTATATCCCAATAAAAGGCAAAAGTGAGCCATATCGTCATCTCTTTAATTCGGCCGCGTTTCTAATCGTCTTACAGCCGTGCACTCGAGCTGTTTACGTCCGCATTTACTGCTCCCGATACTATACTCTTCTATTCTCGATCCATTGCGGGGATTGCGTGGTCCTCGAAGCTCAGTTATCCGCGAGAAAACGGGGTTGCCGAGCGAGAGAGTCCTTATTAATGAATTACCATAATTATGCCATAAGCAACGCCGTCTTTATTACCATACTGTTTATATGACCCGCATCTCCGGCGCTCTCCCTACTACACCTTCCCTTCCCCTATTCGGAGATACTTTCCATTAGCGGTATACAGCTACCTCCGTTGAAAGGAGGACACGCAGAAGTCGTGGGGAGGCTCCAGAATAACGAGAAACGCGACCGCGAGAAACGTCAACTTTCTTTCTCACTGATAAGGAGGAAGGGAGCAAAGACGATTCTAATCGTAAGGGAGAGAGAGAGAGAGAGAGAGAGAGAGAAAGAGAGAGAGAAAGAGGAAGAGATAGGAGGAGGCGCGTGATTGTTGCGCAGCGTATTTGCAATTCGCGTTCCATATGTAAAAGGCAACGGAATCTAAATCGGGAAACCTGCGAAATGGATGTCTCTCTCTCTCTCTCTCTCTCTCTCTCTCTCTCTCTCTCTCTGTTCGGGCGAGAGATATCTGAGCGAATTTGCGCGCTGTCGCGTCGGCATCATATACACGGAGAATAAAAATCACCGTTCGTTAGAAACCTCGCGCGCGTCCACGCGGTTTTATTTTCTAGACGTCAGCATTTATGCCTCCCAGTGGTGCCGACCGGCTCGGAGAGAGAACGAAATTGAGAATTGAATTCAGAAACTGTTGGTCGAATCGCTGAACTGAATAATGTGGTTGTTATAAAAATTATAGGATGATTTCCGCGCCGATTTTTAAATGAGAAAATGTCGGAGTTTGCAAAATTAAAGGGGACAGATCGAAACTGTAAGTGTAATTGTGTAATTACAATTATAATAATTTTCAATAAGCCTTAAGGGAATTCTAAGCTAACCTAAGTTTCCTTCCTGTTTTATCGACAAAATGTGAGGTTAAATAAACTATAAATCTATTTATTAGCTATGCGAATTGTTTTTTACCTAAAATTAGAACGCTTCGCTCTTTGTTAATATTATAATACTTTAATTTGTACAGGAAAAAGATTTATTAATCTGTATAGTTTCATATATCTTGATTATACAGATTCAATTATGAATGCTTAGAATTCTAACCTTACTTTTTGTCGATAAAACAGGACGGAAATCACAGACTTCTCCAGGACGTTTAGAATCACTTTAAAAAAATTGATTTTATACTATACAACTCTGTATTGAAAAATCGCGAGCTTTCGCGATTAATTTAAGTTTTTCCGCAAGCATCGCTGCGTGATGAGGTAATCTGACGCACATATTCGTCGCGGCAGAGAATATATTTTTATTATCACTGTGACAAGAACCGTCTTGCGAAGACATCTTCGGCAACGGTGTCAAACATCATTACACAATATTCAAAGGATGAAAAACTACGCGACACGAAAGGGTGGTACCTAATGTAGCGTGCGAGATAGATAGGTCAGCCGCGGCGAAAGTTAATTCGCGTTTTCACTTGGGCGATCATCAGGGATCGATTGAAAGCGCTGCTCGTCTGTGCGAATAACGGTCACCGCAGCAGCATCTCCTAACGATGTCGTTATCGATTCTCCCGTCCCGGTGTAGCTTTACAAAACGAAATCGCATTATGCCCCGCTATCGGTTATTATTTTTTTCTAAATTATTTCAGCGAGTTTCAATATATCACAATAGTGATATACCGAGTCAGTCGTTGTATATCAAAGTCTGCAGCATGCATGCTTTTTAAAGATTGTCGCCTCAAACGACTATCTATATATCTGTTTGAACTACTTTTAAAAAATATAAAAACTATTTTCAAGGCAAGAAAGTATTCAAACGATTTTTAAATATTATTTATATAATAAAAAATAAAGAGTAATGTTTTGATATTTTGCTACCTGAAGGCTTCGATAAGTTTCGGCTGCGTTGAAATTCATGTATTCTAATGTGCAACGAGTCTACAAATTCAGACCTGGAATTAAACAGTCAGCGTCTTATCGTGTTAACATAACGAACGCGAGCTAATTAACGAGCTATAAGTCCTCCTTTCCAACAGCCGGCCAACGAATTTAAACCGCGCACGTACCGATCGGACCGATCTGAAGTTAGCCCTCCCCGAACGTGACGTACTAATTAAAGGGCAACTCCGGAATGCAGCCTGCAGAGAACACCGCGTTATATACCGGCACGAATATTTACCCATGTAAATGGAGCCTTTCCTGGAACCTCCATTCGCAAATGGTTCACTCACATCTCGAAATCTATTTACGTGATTAAGGGACTTAAGACTATACGTACCGCATCACGGTCCAATTTACATTAATAGAGGGACTATTCATTATCTCTAGATGCCTATCAGGGATCAACAGATTTTGCGCATTGTCCTTTGCGTTTTACGACTCTATTTCCATATTTACTTACATATGCAAATTGCAAAAAAAAGATTGCCGACCATTTTTGTTCAAGTTCCCTATTCTAACATATCTCTAAAAATCTAAACTTATCTATTACTATTGATAAAAGTTGTAATAAATGCAATTTATATACATATATAAATATTTATGTTTATGTAGATATGCATATAGTATATGTATTTCAAAAGTCGTCTCTGACTTTTTTCGGTGCGCTTCAAATTAAATAATAAGTATGAAAACTTCACATGTGTGATGCATCCGTTATTGATTAAGCCTCGGGGACTCTAAAGTGAGGGCGCAACCAGGAAGGGAGCTCGAGTGGTTCCCGAGGGTGTCTATCCATCCGTACGTCGTTCTCTCTACGAGTCTGAGAATATATCGCGGAGCCAACCAACGAAAGACACATAAGTGTTATCATCGTTCCTTCCGCCAGTTAACAATGTCGCACCGCCAGACAAATTTTAAAAAAATTTGCATAATAAAAAAAAAGCATTTTGTCACGCCTAAGAACGAAGAAATAGAGAGTGATATTATATTCATACATTTTCATAGAGAATGTAATAATAAATATTGTATACAAAAATGTATTAAGTCCGTCGTTAATATATAATGTTATCGCGCACCACAGAGCATCCAAACGAAATATACCGGTAAATTTCTTACAACCCAGAAATCTCTCCCTCCCGCAAAAACGATATAAGTTATCGTGTTCGACGCTTTCATGCATCACCACGTCCGCAGGACATTCAGGATATATGTATACATGAGGGTAGGATGTAGGCTTGACGCGAGGGTGAACTCAGACGAGGAGTTATCATGGATGTCGACTCGACAGAACGATGACACAGTTCTTACGAATCTCGATTTGCGCGAAAAACGCTTTTTATCGACAATAAAAATGACGTAACTTCGAAGCGTAGCCCTTTTGTCGATGACCGAATAAAAGTTTCGCGTGTTTTATATTATAATTAAAATCTCGATGAATCGAAACGAAGCGCGATACTTTATACGAAATTATTATTCGCTGCTCGCGAGATAGAAGAAAATAATTTACAAACGACGTGTTATAACGTCATTAGATAAAGCGTTCGTATAGATAGTAAATATATGTATATACAGAGAGGACATAAATTTTATATACATTTCCATTTAATCTTTTTTATATAGGATAAAAGTGTCGATTTATTACCAGTCGTGGTGCAGAAAGCAATTGTTTTTTTTTTTTTTTTCGATGCATGTATATGTGTGGTATATGTTTCATATACATATCTCGAAATATTTAAACTCGAAATATAGACTTACAGATTTTCCGGAGTACGTGTCTCTCTCAAAAAAATTCTATATTTTATCCTTTTCAAAATTTAAATACCATTTTACCATATATATATGCTGCGCATGACTCTTAAAATTCAACACAAAAAATATCAACCTCGCATTTTTTTGCGCATTATATTCCGCGAACGTGACAACGACGGATAGCCAACCGCAAAACCGCAGCGTGATATCAAGTTTGATGAAATATAAAAATAGCATTAGCTAGTAAAAGCTATTAAAATTCCCTAAACCCCAGAGATAGTGCAATGGTACAGTGGATGTGGAAATCTGTTATTGTGCCGCAAAATAATCATGTCAAAAATATATGACAGGTAATCGCATATATTGCATAACAGACGCGTACTTTGCATGAATTTCTCGATTTTCCACACAGTCGTCCAATAATCGGCTCTCCCGAAACTCCCTCTTCTCCGCGACACGGTTAGCGGAAAGCCAAGAGTGACAAAGTTTCACAGCAATTTTACTTCGTATACTGGAGATATCGCTACCCCTCACCCACGAAAGCCACTGAATCTCACTTTACTTCGACCGGTGAGTATATTACTACTCCATTTGCTGAAGCGCCGTGAAACCGACTTCTACTTCGAATTATTAGTCTTTGCGGAACTTTCGAATAAAACAGACCAAAAGATTAATATTATAAAAGGAATCATCGAAATTACGGAATTCGTAAAATTTTATTTTTCTCTTACATTTGACAAGTATATCAGAACGATTAATAAGCAGAAAATTAGTAAGAAATAAAATAAGTGACAGTTGTGAATTGACAATTAACTTTTAAATTATTTTTTTTATCGTGAGAGAGAAACAATAGATAGAATAAAAAATAGATTTAATAGATAAGTAATGTGCATTCACGTAGTTTATATT
This sequence comes from Nylanderia fulva, assembly GCF_048542155.1. Classification (NCBI taxonomy): domain Eukaryota; kingdom Metazoa; phylum Arthropoda; class Insecta; order Hymenoptera; family Formicidae; genus Nylanderia; species Nylanderia fulva. The sequence goes on from NW_028190304.1 coordinate 2,976,518, forward strand.
ACACGATACAAATATCATATTTCCATCACTGTTATCAAAACTAGATACGTAACATGTATATGACATAAATGATGATGTAGCATAACATGATGCGGAACATATTGGTCGAAAATATTGGTCGAACATCACGGTAGTAGCAAACATATATACGAGACTCGCATAAATATCTCTAGTAGATGTATATTTATATATGCGCATATATATTTACTTCATCTTATCGATGTTACGAATTGCATAGCGCTCGTTTTACGAGAGATGTTCATGAAAATGTCAAAAAACGACAGTTATATATTTATCCAAATCACATAAGCATATATCTTTCTGCTGGAAGAAGAGACTGAACTAATAAAACGTCGATGCTATATATAAGTATCTAAACCCATATAATAAATTAACATAAATATTAATTATATATAGTATATTTATATATTTCAATTTTAATTTATGCATATATATATATATATATATATAATTTTTTAAGAATTTGTTAAGCATTTTCCTTCCGTTTTTTATGGTTGATCCGATATTTTTTCCACGCACTCCTAGTGAATGTTTATCTTGCCACCCTTAATTTCCTATCAAACATGTATCTATCTCCTTTGCGAGGGAGAACGCGCGACCAAAGAAAAGGCGAGCAGCAGCGGATGCTGTATCGATTGAAATTTAATATCTGGTCCCCGACGTGCGGAGGATCTCTCTTGTAAATAGAGGGGAGCTCCCTCGTCGCTTTTCCTTCAGATTTTTTTTTTCTACGATTTCACAGTACTTTTATGTGACATTCTCTTGACTGAACAATAGACACTGCGGTTGCTTATGACAGGAATATACATATTAGGTTTATTGTTAGATTTGTATAAGCCATAAGTAAAACTACGTCAAATTATCTCAAGCAATTTTATCAGATTACAAGTCAACAGGATTATTCGTTTAACAAAACAGAAGAAGCCCTTAAAAATATTTTCGTATAAAAATTAAACACAAGATTTTCTAAATCAAACAGTCGCACTTTAACATTTAGCACTTAATATTGAATATCCAGCTTTTCGAATAACTATAACTCGCACACCTCAATGCAGCATTATGAAGCCTTTCAACGAGAGATATTCGGCCATCTTTCCTGTTACATATTCAAACGGTCCTTTCAACGATTCCGGATCAGCGTCCGACGAAGAAACTGCAAGATAACGAGGACGTTTCATAGTCAGAGATCGAGCCGGACCGAAGCAAGAGAAGGCTGGTCCCTCTCGATCGTCTCCAAGCATAATCGACTTTAAACGATCGACCTTGCCGATCCTCTCAACATCGTTAGGCAGCACGATGGACGTCGATGTGCATCTCATATACGTACAACATATACATATATGTATATAGACGGGAATATATCGCGGCGACGACGATATCGCGTGCTCCCGTTCTACAGAAGAAACCCGGAGAGAGGGAACGAAATGAAAAAGAGGAATAAAGATACGAGAGGGAGCAAGCGAGAACACGAAACCGAATTCGCGATTTGCTCCCGTGTACACAACCAACAGAAGCACGATCCATTATAGCTTATTGTAACGACCGTGTATTAGCATCGAATTACTCCTCTATCATCTCCATATTAACAGTCCTTATTGTCGTGGGTGTAAGATCCATTGCGAACGACGTGACACGCTTTCAGGCTCGAATAGCATCCTTAAACGACGCACTTAAACGATCGGCCATTCAATTCGACGCCAATGTATCGTTGGAGAACGAAAGCGAGAAAAGAAGAGAGAAAGAAAGAGAGAGAGAGAGAGAGAGAGAGAGAGAGAGAGAGAGAGTAAGGGTGCTGTCACATGGCAGTCGGAATTTCGGAAAACTACTAGAATAAGATTAAAGAGTTTGACAGAAATATTATGTCATTTAATTAAAAATTATACAGACACCCTTAATTTGCTCGTCTTTGGTCATCATATATATAGAACTTGTTTAGTATTTTGCGTTGCATTACACGAGCCTAAAATAAGTTTTTATTTATTGGTTACTAGAATAAGCCTCGCTCCCCATGGAACGATTTTTACGAAAAACGGAATGCTATTCTAATCTCAAATAGTTTTTCAATTTAGAGAAAATTTCTTTATTATCTTCTGTTATAATAAACAATCTAAGTTTCACTGTTTTATATATTGCTCTATTGTACTAATTATTTTTACTAATTTCCGAAATGCTCCGAAATATTAGTCCATGTGGAGTCCAGCCACAAAAAAAAACCGAGAAACACGCAACACTTTTATTTTTGACAATACGATAACTATTTTATTAATAAATATTTACCAACCAATTACTTTTATTAACAATAAAATTCATACAGATAAAAATTCAATCCCGGTTAATTTTCATTAAACGTTAAAATTTCTCCAAATAATTCTGATTGGTTGATCGCCACTCTAGTACTTTTCCGAAATTCCGACTGCCATGTGACAGCACCCTAAGAGAGGACGGAGGAAAAATATAAGGACCGTAGGTATAGGTAGGTAAACGTAACCTTTCGTAGCCGTTTGCGTGTTGGCGCGCATGCCAACGCGTGCTGCAAACTCACGGAATATCACGCGAGACGAGAAGTCACGCACAAGCGCGAGAGAGGGTTGAAGGAGAGATCTCGCTGCGAGCATCGCATCGACTCCGCATTATGGGCGGCGTACGTCGATCGTGAAATTCTAATCTACCTGAAGTGTAATTACACGCTATATCCTCTCTCTTTCTCTTTCCCTCGCTAAGAAAAATACGCAGACAGTTCTACCATAACTCCTTGTAAACGTTCTCGGAAACGAGGCTTTACCTGGCAATACTCTCTGACCGGCGCAAGGGGATGTTTTACAAAATCGATCCAACGATTCAAATATTCAAGCGTAAATGTATAATGTGTACGTTTACGCGTCTTTGTATCATAGAAGATAAATTTGCTTAAACGCAAACGGCCCGACAAATTTCAGGGTATTCAATTACGTTGGAAATTTCATAGCGCAAAAGTACATGATTTCGGCTAATGCATAGGTAGATGCTTCGAAATCGCTTTAACAAAATTATTTCCACGCGGCGGAACATTATAAATTCGAAATATAATATGTATTTCGAACATTTCCTTTACTCACACCGAATCGAATCGTTGAAATGCAAATCCACCGTAGAAGAGATGCGCTCTACAGTTATGCCGAAATGAAATAAAAAATGCAGATAAAATTTTTGCGAGAGAGAGAGAGAGAGAGCGCGCTCTTTAAGGTCAAATAGAAAAACGGGAATAAAGGTGTTCGTCCACCAGGCAGCCGGAAATTGATATCCGCGAGCAGGAGACTCGGTTAATCGAGCGCGTAGAAATCGTCGCTCGAGTGGCTCGACACATCGAGTTGAAAGCTACGGAGCACGATTTTTCATTCGCAATCGGCACTCGACGTCGAATCGATGGATAACCACGTTTTCGCGGGATCCGGGAGGACCGAGGGGAGAACTGGGCAAAGAGAGAGAACGAGAGAGAGAGGGTGAGACCTTAAAGGGAGTCGCGCGATATATTTTTCCCTTAAAGAGAACGAGCAATATTCCAGGGGAATTATAAAGCGGGATGGTGTCGCATCGCGACCAGCTGGGCCTTTAGCCAAACAATATCTCGACTCTTCATCCCCTTTTCCACCCCCTCCCCAATCTCCTCTTCGCGTCTTCTTCAACCCAATAAAGGCCCCAGCATCGCGGCTCTACATTATGTCATACATTACGCATCGCATTATTCTCGTATACGTTTTTCCCGAGAACGCGCTGGCGCGGAATTTAGAGCAGCGTACGAGAGAGGATGGCCGCTATGTAACACATCGCCAAATCGACTTTCTTACGACGCAGTACGTTATCCTTTACGTCTCTCGGTGTGCCGGGCTGCGATACTCCACGACGGCGGACCAGGATAACGTACCGACTGGCCAAGATCTCGAGCATTTTCTGGGAAGAGAGGCTCTTCTCTCTCTTTTTCTGTCTTGCTGCCGTTGACAAAGTGCCGCGATCGTACAATCTACGCGCGGCACACGCCGGATAGCTTCTCCGGGCGCGAGCGAGGCTTTTCATCACATTCCGCGGAAGAAATATTGAAAACTTTTCATGCAGTTCGAGTAACTCGCAGTCGCGCATCGAGAGAAATGGTACAATTAATTTCGCGCCATCGCTATCGACGCGAGCGAAAATTTGTTTCCCCTCCCGACACGCTGCTCCGGATGATTTTTCACGCCGACTTCTTAAGACATTTTCGCTTGCCACTTGGCTACCTACTTGGCTCTAAAGTAAGACTTTATATCCCAATGACATTTCGCATTACTCTGTATCGGTGTTATTGAAATCGTAAGATTTCTTTATATCATTCCAGGTCGAAAATTGTTAGGGCAATCTTAAAAAATGTTGGGACCTTTAAGAACTTAAACGTGGAGTCCCTATTAGGGATTTCCACATTACTGCCAGATTAGGTCCTAGTAAGGTGATCAGTTTTGAGTAGCTAATTTCCGATGGATTTGATAGAAGTGTGACTGATCTTTAAGAGTTCTTATTGGGTTTCCACATTAGGACCTTAACAAAGTTAGCAAAAATTAACAGGGGCCTTATTAAAGCCTTGACACAATTTCTACATGGGATCGAGATAATAAATTATTTAAGTGTGTATGTGATATTTAATATTCCAGCAAGTACAAATGGAGAGAGAGAAGTTAACGGGAAAGCGTGACTGATCTTAAAACGGTCCTTATTGGGCTTCCACATTAGAACTCTAACAAAGTTAGCAAAAATTAACAGGGACCTTATTAAAGCCTTGACACAATTTCTACTGGGATCGAGATAATAAATTATTCAAGTGTGTATGTGATATTTAATATTCCAGCAAGTACAAATAGAGAGAGAGAGAAGTTAACGGGAAAGCGTGACTGATCTTAAAACGGTTCTTATTGGGCTTCCACATTAGAACTCTAACAAAGTTAAGAAAAATGAACAGGGGTCTTATCAAAGCCTTGACACAATTTCCACATGGAATTGAGATAATAAATTATTTAAGTGTGCATGTGATATTTAATATTCTAGCAAGTACAAATGGAAAGAGAGAGAGAAGTTAACGTTGGCAACATATTTTACACACTACGTCGAACACAAAAACGACCCCGGCAAGTAGCTACGTACGATAAAACGGGGTTTATATTTGAAGGGCTCGAGCAAAGGGGAACTCAATATCAGATCTGATCCGCTACCTTGACACTGGAGATTAGCGTCGCTCCCTTCAATGTTGAGGGAAGCGTCCTAAAAACCCAGCGCGTTGCCTAGCAAACATTGCCGACGTTCCTGCTGTCATTGAAACGTCAAAAACAGGTAGTTTCGCGGCAGAACGAGATGGATCAGGCTATAAAACGCAGAGTTTCGACGACGTTGCGCCTGGCAGTAATTGCCAGACGAGGTAAATCGAGCGAGACATACACACCGAGATAGATTACATGACCGATGATATATACGTTTCACCGCAGAGGATTGTTTCGCGCACTGCGAGAATATGGTTACGCCTGATTACATTCATGAATAAATATCTGTCGAAGATGGGACGAATATGTGCAAACGATACAAAAGGAATAAAGATGGCCGATCGAAAACGATTAAAAAAAAAACAACAGCATACACTCGGTGACACATGGGAAACATTCCACGACGATTGTCGTCGAAATCGAGGATCAAGCTCCAATCTGTGTCGAGAGCTTGTTCCCTTTCAATCTCGAAAATGCGAAAACGCGATAACATATTTCACAAGTTTCTGACGAATATTCCGAAATATTTCTATGCGCGTCGCGTCGAATTTTAAAAACTTTTTGATTTAAGCGCCGATTTTGCATTCACCTTCGCGAATTTTTTTCGGTATTTTTAGAATGAGCAATTTGATCAGATTCACGAATAGAAATTTGACTAGTTTTCGAAAAAAAAACACCAATGTTCGCTGCTTTGTTCATACCGCGCATTCAAAGTAAAGCACAGCAACAGCGAGCTGCTCAACAATTTCTCCTGGCATCATAAAGAAGCCAGACGCGAATGAGAATGCACGGTTCGATTCCTATTTCTCGTAAACTCCGCTTCTTTCGTATATAAATCGAAATTGCGGGATTTTACAGCGAAAAGATCACTCTCTCTCTCTCTCTCTCTTCGGAAAAAAGAAGATAATAAGCCCGGAGTTTAAAACTTCAACCTTTTTTCGTTAAGCCAAGCTTCTCTCTCCACGATACATCTTCGTAGAATCCTAATTTTCTTTCCTTTTATCGTTATTTGATTGTCGTACCGCGTGATGAATATTAGTGTTTCAACTCTTTTTCATATTATATACAATACTGGTGATAAATATACATAAATAAATGAGATTAAATGATCTAATAGTTGGATTGAATGATTAGCAATAATAACAAATGGCGTGTAATATAGGCAATAACATTATGAAACTTTATAATCACCAATAATTCGAAAATCCAAAATATTGTTGTAGAGATAATCGTCATATATTTCAGTTGTATATATTCGGTGACATAATTAAATGATGCAAATATGCACGCTTCAATGATTGCAACCACGTAAAAAATGTTTCCGATATCTTTACAGATCGAGGAAGAGAAACGGAAAAAGATAAATCAACGTGAAGATGCGTAGCGAGCCTTATACAGTTCCGCAATTGACTTTCTTGTTTTCGTCCAACACCGTCCTTCTCTTTCTCACCCTTCCTGCAATCTCTCCTTCAATTCCCTCCGCACGACAGCGCGAGATCACAGGCAAAACTTCTGTTTCTTATCTGTTTTGCGCGGTAGACCAGAGTGCGTAGAGCGCGAAAGTTACTTTAGATGAGTAGCGAGAACTTGCGCGAGCGAACCGGAAAGGGAGGCAGGCTGGGAAGAAGGATGTTAATGCTACCCCTCTCTCTTTCTCCCCTTCTGTCGTTTCCGTGTTCATCGCTAATTTTAATCTCCCTCTCCCATTTGCATTCGATATCTTGTTCGCGGGAGACAAGCCGATGTAATTATAAAAAGGAAGGAAATGACCGGGCGATAGCAGGACTTAGACTTGTAATCTAACTAGGTATTGCCATCCAACAGGTATTACGCTTGCCATGATAAATATTTTTTGGGGCGGCTCTCCTTCGAGAACACGATCATCTCTTTAGCGCACTTCCGCGCAGCAGCCTGAAATTATGTGCGATTCGATGCGCTGTATCGATTTAACGCCCGTTTTATCAAGCTGATGTACCGACAAAATCGTCAACTATGTATAATAATGTAGTGCATAATAATGTTGCGACATTTTCGCAGCTTTATTTTACGATAAATAACTTGCGGATAGAAATTGCTAATAAACACGTTGCAATGCGCTTAATGTATTCCAAGAAGAAACTCCCTGAAGAGAGGATTAATAAACTTTTATTTAACTCATTTTTTTGATGATTTAATAACTCGTATAATAATGAGTATATAGTACTATCTATCTCCAACAAATTTTAAAATCAACACGATTAGTTAAATTTAATTTTTAAATCTGCTTAATAAGTTATAGAATAAAAATGCTCATTCTGAAACAAAAATTCCACAAAAAATTGGATTTTTTTTTTATAATTAATATGCTTCATTAATTTATTGTATGAAAAATTTTACGTAATTTATCATATACCTTTGATTGCAAATGCGCATAGACAATTATGGTCATGATAATTAAACATGTAATATATTTTATACCAACTATGCAAACGTTGGCTTAAATTAAACATACACTGTTTAATCAAATATGTATGAAGGTACTAATATATAATTAATTAACAATCAACTGTATTTTCACGTTAAAAGTTTAAAAATAATGCTGCTTATTATTCATAATATTATAATAATGCTGTAAAAAATAATTCCGAAATCTTTTTAGAAAAATATCGGCGCAGTCTTTCCTCATTGATTTATCAACATGTATAATATTATCATCATCTCATCCTTTCTACTTGTTTCCGCAATAAATAACTAACTATTATCATAAGAGGCAGTCAAAATTGGATAACATTCTTAAATACTTATTAAAAGCGGAGTTTGCGCGCGCGTTGAGAGTTGCCTTACGAATATATCCCCGGATATTCGAAATGAACTGCTGGCAGCTTTATGTTCAATCCACGGCGATCTCGCGTAATATTCCGCCATTAAAGCCGTAGCGGAACCTTTGTAGGTCAGCACCATGAATCCGTGGAGTGCCGGGTATTTAGCATCCCAAAGCTTAAAGCGCTTAAAGACGCTTGAGAATTACCATATTAGCACCGGAGTCCGGTCGCGCGGAGCGGAGCAGCGCGATGCGATCGATCCGTCACGAGGCCGCAGACAACAAAGTCTCTAAAGTCTTTGATCCCGCGCGCGCGCGCGCGCGCGACCTCGCTAATTATTTGTCGAGACTTTCTGACCCAATCTCTCCTGTCCGCTGTGTTTCCGCCTTCCTTTTACATCATCCTCGCCTTCGTATATTTTTCCATTTTATTATTTACATTTTAGGGTGCTGTCACATGGCAGTCGAAATTTCAGAAAACGGAATCTCGAAAAAGTACTAAAATCTACCTAGGATCAACCAATCAGAATTATTTGGAGAAATTTTAACTTTATGTTTAATGAAAATTAATCGAGATTAAATTTTTATTTCTACAAAAAGAATTTCATTTATTAAAAATATATGATACTAATATATGAGAATTTTATTGTTAATAAAAATAATTGTTTGGTGAGTATTTATTAATATACATATAAATATTCGATCAAAATACTTTATCACATAAAATAGTTATCATATTATCAAAAATAAAAGTTGCGTGTTTGTCAGTTGTTTTTTTGTGACTGGGCTCCACATAGACTAATATTTCGGAGCATTTTGGAAATTAGTAAAAATGGAAAAAATTTATTTTGATAGCTTTCCGACAAAAAAACTAATTAGGACAATAGAGCAATATATAAAACAGTGAAACTTAGATTGTTTATTATAACAGAAGATAATAAAGAAATTTTCTCTAAATTGAAAAACTATTTAAGGTTAGAATAGCATTCCGTTCTCCGAAATAAAAATTGCTCCATGGAGAGCGAGGCTTATTCTAGTATTTTTCCGAGATTCCGTTTTCCGAAATCCCGACTGCCATGGGACAGCACCCTATATAATATTATACATATATATTTTCTTTAGATTATATTTCTTCATTATAGGTTATTGCTTCTCTCCCGGCTGGACAGAGCGCGGTCACGCGAACGAGAGACGAAACGAACGAAGACTCACGGATTGCTCAAACTCGATAATCGACAGGACCGGGCCGACGATGGTTATCTTCGTCGCTCCGGCTCCGCAACCCAATTAGCGGGACATCTGTATTCCGCGTTCTTGCACGATCACGAAAGCAATTCCGCGCGACTCCTACCGTTGCGGATAAGCGCAAAACGAAACTTAACGGAGCGTTAACAACATTAAGCCCGCGCGAACTTTAATACGCGAGCTTGCATCTATCCCCCTGCTTAGAGCTTAAAGACATCGGCGATTCGTTTAAACCAACCTACTACCGACTAGCGGTAGGGAACTTTCCTGATAATCCATCGGGCATGGTTCGAGAGAGAAAGAGAAAGTGAATGAAAGAGATGAACGAGAGAAGATCTGCCTTCCGATCTGCGCGCGGCCAAACCGAACCCTGTGTACACCTGTATGCGCCGCACACGACTCGGTTTTAAAGTAGCACACGGAAAAGTTGTAAGCAGCTTCTGTTACGCCGAGCACACAGATCGTGCAACCGAAGAAGCCGAAGGGTACGCGGCTGCGGCGCAGGGATAACTACGTCTGGAATGGCCTCATTGGCTAAACCAAACTCGGCCCGAACTGCGGACTAACAACTCGGCATAATGAGAAAGTTTGGTGGTTTTTGGTTAAAGAAACTATTCAATTGGAACTCGAGTTTCTCGACGCCGACAGTACACAGCCGCGCCGCGATCAATGTGCGCGTTCATTATACGGAACTTCGATCTCGCTATAGATAGAGGGATAGATAGAGAGAGAGAGAGACTACCGGCAAACGCACGGCGATCAAACATTTATTATACCCGTCGGTGATGGGTATAATAATAGCATGTTACATTGTTAAAAATATTCAACGGCTCTATACATCGGGCTATAAAAACAATTTGCGCTATTTCAATACTATCGGTCTGTCAAAGTTGCACATCAAAGATTTTTATAAACACATATCTGTTTTTTAATAAATCCTTATCATTTTATAATAAATATCTTTAATTATGGTGTTTAAGTCAGAATAAAAAATCGATATAGTTAATATTAATTTTAATATTAAAACTATTGATTTTTTATTCTGATTTAAATATCGTAATGAAAAATATTTATCATCAGAGCTCGTTAAAAATTTTAATATTAAAATTAGTATTAATTAAAATAAATGAATATTAAGTAATACAGCACCAAGATAAATCTTTCGCCGATAATTCTGCCTTTCCGCGAGCGATAATATATGCGTTATGCGTTGAATGTCAGCGGCATTCGGAAATTGTGTTTGGCATGGGAAATCGGCGGCTTTCACGCGAGTGCGGATAGATTCTGAACGGTCTGGCAGCTTCCGAACGTATTTCAGTGGCCTTCGGCAATTCGAGGGTGGGCTTCGCACGAGAATAGAACAAAGCCTTCTCCCGTCGACTCGTAAAATCGCATGTAACCACCCCTTTCTACGGTTACCGGGCCGCCAATCCTTCAATCCTCGAAACCCCGCTCTCTCAGATTCGCCCGTCGGCCCCCACAAACACATACAGAAGTACCCGTACGAGTACATATACACACACGCACACAAACTAGGGTTGGACAGCTCGCGCCCACGCTCGATATCGAGCGAGGAGTAAATATTGGGCAACAATAAAGGCCAACGGCAATCGATAATTAATACGAACTGCCCGCCTTTGCAAACTCACGGTCGACACAAACGAGAAATAACAACGTTCCGAGCAAAACACGCGGAATGGCCGGGCAGATCAAACAGAGCGTGCGTATCGACCGGTCCTTTTTCAAAAAGAAAACCTTCGCGCAAAACCAACAGGTCCATCCCAAGCAAATCGTATTCGCGCGGAGTTTCCAGAAATGAAAAAAAAAAAAAAAAAAAAAAAAATGTTATTGCGAATATTTAGCGGATGTTACAATATATGTAATTCGAGCCCGAGGAAAAGAGCGTTGAAGAACGTTGTCGGAGATGTGTTGCAAGGAGCCACGTAGCTTCCACGAATCGCAAACGAATCTGGAAGACAATATGGGCAGGAAGGTAACCGGATCTTACGGCTCTGGGCGAGATCATTATGCTCGAGAAGTTTGCACGATCGAGAGTTAACGATATGGTAGAGCGCTAAGGTACGGATGGGTACAGGAGAGCTACTTCGAAACCCTTCACCGACAGGTAGTATATTTCCGATGAGAACATTTCGTATTATATTTCATTCAAAAATCAATCATCAGCGGGTCAAGGTTTCTCATTCATCGTCCTGCTTCTAAGATCTCTCAATGAGAATATATTATAAAAATACCAATAAAACTGGTAAAATTGTTACAACATGTGAAAGGGAGATATAATACATTAAAAATGAGTAATTAACGAATAATAAAATTAATAAATAATAAAATCTAAGAAAAGAAAAAGACATAGGACTCTTCCTGTAACTGTACAGATATAAAAAAGCAGCGCAACATTATATTCCCACGCAAAAACAAATGTTTTCGGACCAAACGAGCGTGTGCAGGCATCTTAATAATATTAAATCGCGAGAGCGTATGCTGTTTCCTTTCGTACAGCTGTCATAAAGGGAATTTTTAAGACTCGGTGGGAAGTATCTGTAATAATGAACACCCACGCGTGCAAACGTTAGTACGATACAAGCTATATTCCTTATGTAGAGAGTTGCGCTATCGCCAGTGGCATCGAACAGTTGCAAGATTAAAAAAAACTGTAGGCTATGCGCAGTTAACTGGTTGTATGTTGTGAACCACTATTTACGGATGGCTAAACCGGTTCACTGTGCCCCGTGAGCATATAAAAACATAGACTTTGAATATATACAAACATAGACTTTGAATATATACAAATGTTCCGGCTTGAATATATGGAAGTTGCGCGAAAAAGAGCTTTATTACTGAAATGATGAAATAATATAAAAAATAATAAGCATCAATGTTTTTTATTAATAATATTTTGTTTAATTATCACATTTTATATACAACATGATAATTACATTGTGCAAAAGATGTAATCAATTTATTATAAAATCAAATATGAAATATTTTGAAAATTATTAACTAGAACAAATTATAATAATGATTTTCGAAATAACTTTTAGAATCAATTCTAATCCCTGTCAATTATTATCATGGAGAAAGTATTTGTCAAGTAGAAGAGCAAACGGAATATGTGAAGAAAAGAAGCAACTTTTTATATAATATTATAAGATTTTAATTGGCGCGATTACAAGACTATTATATCAATCATCGTTTTCCGTTCAAGAGATTAACTAATTACGAGTGTCACGTTTACAGTTTTACTTTTTGGCTCGTATTGGTTTGGCCAGCATTGCTCGATGCATACCTCGTGCTCGAAAAAACCCGGAATGTGTTAAAAATAGAAAAAGAACGCTCTTTGTGGGCCAAAAAGCCAAAGCAGCGAGTGAACGTATTGTGGGTTCGGGTATTCATTCATTGATATCAGATAACTCGGTACGAGGCCCTTTCTAGACCGCGATGCGAAAGTCGGCGGACAGACTCGACTGATGAAAATATTTCTCTTTTTCTCTCTATTCGATTCCTCGAATTTAACTCTCTTTTCCTTTTTGTTTAACGCATTCCCGTTTTTTTCGATATCTCGTTCGAGAAGAGAAATATTTTCGCCGCAGTCGGGTCTCTCCGCGCCGACTTTTCGCAACGCGGTCTAGAGGGCCTCGACCGGGATACCTGATACCAATGAATGAATACCTCGTATCCACAATGCGTTCACTCGCTGCTCCGGCTTTTTGGGCCACAAAAAAAGAGCGCTCTCCCGGGGGCCACCGACACTACACAGGCCGCTGCGCGTCACGTTCAATGGCCGGTGCAATTGCACACACGCGTGCACAAGAACGAGGATGTATGCATCGTCAATGCTGGCTGGGCCAAACGGGAGCCAAAGAGTGAGACTGTAAGGGAGACACTCGCAATTAGCTAATCTCTCGAGCAGGAAACGATAATTGGTATAATCGATGCACCAATTAGAGAGGACGCGAAACTAACGAGATTCGATCAGACCACCCCTGAATTTCTCTCCCTCTGCTCATTCTTCCAATTCTCCCTCTTTTTCTCTCTATCTCTCTCCCGTTATCTATCACTGACTCATTCTCCTTCGCGCGATGAGCCGATCTCCTTATCGCGGCCGACCGCGATATCGGATTGGTCTTGGAGAGCTCGCGGACTAGGAGCTTCCTGATAATGGCCGTTCGATGAGAGTTATCTCGGAGGAAACCCAGCTTCGAAGGAAGGAGCGCCCCTTCGGCTAGAAACGGACGTTTCCTCCGGTGGTGGACGCGATGGAAGATCGCGAGGGAAAAATTTTCCGCACAGCGCGTATATAAGGCGTAAAAAATATTACCGTCGACGCGCAGGGAATTTCCGTTCCCTTATTCCCTCTTGGCTCCTTTTAGCCTTATTAAGTCGCGTTGAATGAATCGCCGGTATCAAGGAACGATCGGCCAAGGTGGAAATATAATGTAGGTTTCGCGCCGCATTGCGACGCCTCTTAAAACGACTATGCACACATATAAATACATATACATATATATATATATATATATATATATATATATATATATACAAGCGCGCGCGCACAACAGTGCGAGGATCAAAGGGTTACGTTATACGCCCTATAGGTTTCCCTTTGCAGGCCGCGCACACTTTTGTCCCATGCAACGGGTATATAAGGCTGAGAATATGAATTGACGTTTTACGCTTATTGCTCGACGGGTGGTGAGAGTGTGCCGAATTAATAAGCACTCCAGAAAGAGGGCCGGGTTTCGAATATAACCGTGCCGGCGATGAAGAGAAATAGGAGGATAGAGAGAGAGAAAGGGAGAGTCCTCAACTCCTTCTTCCCCCGAGAGAGAGAGAACGGCCGAAAAAAAAGCACGGCGTGAACTCGTTCAAGCTATTTCTCACCATATACGACACCCAACAATAAAGGGCTCCTCGCGAGGCTCCTTCACCGCCCTCTCTTCGGCGTAACGAATCGTCAGCGACTAGTACGATGAATAGTCTCTTCGCTTGGCCGAACTTGGATTACGTTGCATATATCAAAGGAGCGAATGCATCACGTATTTGCGTGATGATTTTAATCATTCGATCATTTTTTGTTTTTAATTTGTTGTTTCTAACAGGCGTTTTATTAACAGGCTATATTTTGGCATTGATTGAAAGAAAGAACTATAATCTCTAGATTAAGAAATTTATTGCTGTTAATATTATAGGTTGTGCGAATACAGAGGGAAGAAAATTGAAAGAGCTACATATATATGTTATGTTAAGGATCGCGCGAGCGTGCACAGTCTTATAATACATTTTTCGCAAAGAAGAGATTATCAGTTTGATAAACTCCACGTGAGAAATATAGCGCGTTGTGAAACACGATATTCTGGCATGCGAGGGAGAAACTTGGTTTCATAACTCAACGTGAAAAGAAAGAGAAAGAAAGAGAGAGGGAGGATAAAAATATTTTGCATGATTAAATAGGGCCGCGTTATTCTTATACAACGCGGAGGGATATATACGAAAGGCATACGAAGTATCTTAAGAGAGAGAGCTTGGCCTAATTCTCGCGGCGCGCACCAAAAACTAAAAAAACTACCATGTTGACAATATCGACTCAATCGGCGAAGTTTTCCGCCAGGACAGACGCGACCGTGTTTAATCTACCAATTAACTCGATGTCACTTTCGAGAAGAGAATAAAACTTTTTATCTGCGTTCTCTCCTTCTTTTCTGCGCTCCTCTTCCTTCGACTGCTCGTCCCTTTTTTTGTCCGCGATCGGTATTCAACAACCAAACTCGCTGGAAAGTTCAAAGCGAACGGGTGTTCTGGGATAGTCGGTTGTTCTTGTACGACACCTCGCCGAGCACGGAATCTGACTCGGGATCAGTTTTACGCGGCAATTTTGACGTTGTCCCCCGTCCGCGTGGATATAGGTATGCGAAGAACGGGAAATGAGTTGCGGCGGAATTCTTACGGCTCCGCCGAACTTTAGATTGAATTCAACGACAGGGGCTCTGAAAAGCAAGCGGGCTCCTGTCCGACTTTATCCCGGTCATGTACCTCGCGGCCGGATTCTATAATTCGTAAATCGAAGCTGTGTAGGCTCTTCCGTCACACGATGACGTACATATCGTGACCGCTTAAGGTGATCTTAAACGTCTTTGAGAAGTTTGTCATTCTCGTCCTGTTTTATCGACAAAATGTGAGATTAAATAAACTATAAATCTATTTATTGGCTCTACGGATTGTTTTTTACCTGAAATTAGAACGCTTCGCTCTTTGTTAATATTAATACTTTAATTTGTGTGTATAGGAAAAAGATTTGTTAATTTGAATAGTCTCATATATCTTGGTTACAGAATTATGAATGCTTAGAATTCCTGTTTTATCGACAAAATGTGAGGTTAAATAAGCTATAAATCTATTTATTAGTCATACGGATTGTTTTTTGCCTGAAATTAAAACGCTTCGCTGTTTGTTAATATTAATACTTTAATTTGTATAGGAAAAAAACTTATCAATCTATAACTTTGTTACAGAATTATAAATTCTAAGCATTCATAATTCTGTAACCAAGATATATGAAACTATACATATTGATAAATCTTTTTCCTGTACACATTAAAGTATTAATATTAACAAAGAGCGAAACGTTCTAATTTCAGGTAAAAAACAATTCGTATAGCTAAGAAATATATTTATAGTTTATCTAACCTCACATTTTGTCGATAAAACAGGAAAGAAACAACAGACTTCTCAAAGACGTTTAGAATTCTCTTAATATCGATTTACTAATTGTAAAACAAAAATATATTCGAGCGGATCAGAAAATTTTCAGCAACTTTGTCGAAACGCAGAATTTGCACGCGATGCAGTTCTTTCTTTATTTTAGGAAAAATTGAACAAAGTATATGTATTTCGATGAGACAGTAAACGAAACAGAACAAAGATCTTGTAAATGATCTTTTTTATCAAACTCGATTGAATTGAGTCGGAAGTATACAAGAACCGCGGGCGATATCGAAGCGAATTGAATTGAGTTATCAGGAAATACCAAGTCAATTTCTCGCCATGTTACGCTTATCGTTCGCCATAATTAGATTCGATTAAAAGCGCAGCTCCGATATCCTGCGATCCACGTCATCGTTTTAGATACAGAGTGGAAATGTATACGGACGTTCGCCGCAGAAGTGCGAATTCGAGCTGATCTATGAAGGACCCGTCGTCCCGGGTATCTATAATGCATTCTCCCGTGCGGCCACCCTAGTTGGCACACGTGCGCACACGCACAAATGTACATGCATGCACCGCATGTATATATGTGCGTACGTTTATTTCCGAATGGCGTCCTGTACGTATAGTTCCGGCGTCGACGCGACGCGACAGTCCGATCGTTGCACAAAACGGACGCGTCGCCAACCTAAACTAAATAATGCATGAGGCGGATCGAACGCAACATTTAAATGCGTGTACCCCGGGTTGCCGCGGTGGCTACACCCTTGGCCTTGCTCGATCGAGAACGGGGAGACTCGCGGACCCGCGCTGATATGTTTCGCGAGAGAGAAAGAGAGACGCGACGCTATTTTCCGCTCGACGAGTTGTAAAACTCCGACGCGATGTCTAGAAAAATCTCTGATAAAATCTCCGTCATTGATCATTGCGATTATATCGATTCTCCTCGGGGCGAGAAAGAAATTCGAAACTTTTCGTCTCATATAAGTAACGGACGCCCGTAAAAATTGACACACAAAAGTAGAAAAAAAAGACGGACAAATAGTACGCGTTCGATGCAGCAGTAAAGCGAGTGATTGCTCTTGCATGACTTACGAGCGCATTTAATAGGCACGAAACTGGGTTACGCGGAGACTGCTTTAAGAATTTTATTACGAATCTTTCCGCAAGTTTCGCACAGATACGTGTAAAATTGTAGATTTTTATGATCGCGAAATTAACGCACAAAGTTTGCATCATCCTTTCTAGAAAAACACGATAAAGATATTGTCGCTTTTGTTTCCATGCAATTCTTACTGCTGTCATGCAACGTGCTATTCGCGAAAAAGCAATATTCCTTTCAAAAATAATTTTATGGTAGTGGTTTAATGTTTTAGACATATTATATAGCAATAATCATAAAATGACAAATGATCAAGTACAAGATAAAATCATTGACAAATAATTAATTTAAACAAATTAATAATTGATAAACTGATAGACTATTGACACATTATAAATATTGTTTATCATTATTAGCGTTAGAACCAATGTTTGCTGTTATCTAAATAAAATTATATAGATGATCATCTGGATAAAATTTTGGCGGTATATTATTTTTATATATAGATAATAAAAATATGTATTATCTATATCTGCATCTTAGATAAAAAAAAGTGTTACCTTTATTAAATTATCTAGAATAATATTCAGATAATTTGGTTTAGAGTCATAAGACATAAAAATACTTAAATAGCAGAACTTAAGCAGTAAGCGATAAAAATAAAAATATATTTTTTATATCCCTTTTGTAATTTATATTTTTTTATAACTGTGTTTATATAAGTATTTTTAAAAATAATATTATCTGAAAGTTAGATAAATCGCCATATAATTTTATCTAGATATATTTAAAACAAAATTACCTTTATCTTATCTAAGATAAATTTACAAATTTTTACCTCATCCATAGCTAATTTTAAAATCATCTACACGCAACACTGGTTAGAACATATCGACAATAATGTCACATGTTAAAAGCGACAAAAAGTTAAAATACAATAATTTTTTAATGCAATTGCAGATGCACGATTAAAAATATTAAACACTTCGCATTAATACTTGATAAAAAATGTTTAGCGATTACCATTTTAATTAAAAGAGATAAGTATCCTTAAAGAAGTGTAACATTTTGAACTTTTTCATACACGTTACACCTTAAGCAGATCTGTAAGAAATGCAATTCGTTCCATCGATCGGATAAGACTTAACCCGATTCGCGGGCTTCGCAGCAAGTGAATGCAGCGTAATGCGACAGCAATCAATGGAGGATCATTGCAGACGCTATCGCGCGCTAGGCGAGGCAAAGATTCGTCCGGCGAACAACCACCGGCGGCATATGGGCACAGATTGATTCAATTTCCTACGGATATGAAGTGTAATAGAAATATGCGCGCGACTCTCGAAAGCACATTGACGAAGTATATTGGCGCGCAACAACGTGTGAGCCGTAATTGGCGAACCGCAGGCGTTGCTTTAAACTTTCGGGCGTCAATATTGCACATAGTAATTCTGGAAATATTGATTTATACAACGACGTGGAGAGATAGATGCAGATTTTGCTTAAAAACAAATAAATGACGATAAAAAATGCGTGTGTGCGTGCAACAGACATGTGAGCCATTTATAGAACATGTATAATGTTATAGGTGGACCGCGTAAAATTTTTTTGAAGGACACGACGGAATCAATATAAATTGATGATATCTAGAACAACGATATCAACAGTTCACTGAATATATGCAACGTTTTAAAATTCGGTTCGTCGACATCATAGTAGATAACAATATTTGAAATATGCATTTAATCAAACACTATTTCCAATGCAAAGAGCGACGAGACGGAAATATTGACGCTTGGTAATATTGGTAATTAAACTTGATTATTCGGAGTTTATGCCATTTATTTGGATACGAATCTTTCCTTCGACATTCCACACATCGGTTATTTACCCTCCTCTGTGAATCCTATCATTAGCACTTTCCTCGTACTTCCTCATTTCGTTGCATGACTCGTAACATGGTGCGATCGTCGACCTTGAGATACGACCACATTTACAAGGCGTACCGAGTAATCTGTAGGGTTATATACGATGGGAGAAGAGTTAGAACGCAAAACTCACTTAACAATGCAATCGCGAAGATGAGAAGTCGGGTAAGAAGAAGAAGAAGAAGAAGGACACGGGAAGAAACGTCAAAGTTAAGTCCCCGAAGGTATAATTTGTCGGATAGAAGAGGAAGGGGAGGGAGAGAAAGAGAACTCTATAGACGGGGGAGTTCGAGGGCGCGCCTCGATCTTAACGGCACTCAAACTAGAATTAATGCGTAATTAAGGTGCGTTCGTGCGATTGTCGTCGCGACGCGACAGCCACTTAAACCGCGCGCGCAGCTCCATTTTCTCTTCGCGCTTCCTTTAAATTGCTGAAATCGATGCGGAGGTCGCAGCCGTGATTGCACGAGAAATCGTGACCGAGAGGATCTGCGAAACGACTTTCTCTCTCTCTCTCTCTTTTGACTTGAGTTAAGGGGATGCTGCCGTTGTTCTGTTTTACCGACTTTAAGTTAGGTTAGGTTAGGTAAGGTTAGGTTCACTTTTTATTGAATATACAGATTGAAAAATCTTTTGATACAAGCTTTTAATCTCATTTTTATTACTTTTGTATCATTCTTTCATGGCATCTCTATTGGGAACGCCAAAATTTGGATACAAATAAACTGCAGAACTTTTGTATTAAATAAGTATTGTTATGAGCTGATGCAAAAAGAGGCAGATAAAAAATCTAATTTTTTAATTTTTATTGTTTTCTTTTATACAAAATTACAGCGCTCCCCGTTCATTATTATCAGTACTTTATTGTGGAGAAAGATTTTTTTGTATAGTCAATAAAAAGAAAAGCCCTTGAACTCAATGTCGGTAAAACAGTCATGGTCAGCATCCCCTTAACGTCCTCTCGTTTCCAAGAACGTCTCTATTTATTACGGCAACTCGATCCTACCTCTCTTCCGCGATTCGCTCGCAAAACACGTGATGCTACTCACGCGTAATTACTCGCCGCAAAGTTTATCGCGTTTTGTACGAGTGAGAGAATACGCCGCGGACGTATAGGTACCGACAGGAACGGAACGAAACGCGCTCTTCTTCTCGAAGAAGAAAAGCTGAGAAAATTTCCCGACGAAACTTATAACGTAGAAGCTTATCCCAGGAAAACACCTATTCACGATCCTGAATCTTTGTGGATTTACAAGCTTACTAACTTCGCGACTGGCCCACCTTTTCCCAGGCTGAGACCTTTAGACGTAAAGTTTATGTTTTTTTTTCTCCATCCTTCCTCCCCCGGAAAATAATATCCTAAAAAGTTTTATGGGAGCGTTTTTAAGCATAGCTAAATGCGTTTCGCCGGAAGCGCGGTAATATGCATTGAATTTTTCAACAACATAATTGCGGAAATGCATCCACGATATAAAGGTAATGCACGAACCATTGTTCCTATAATTGTAATTAAACGGTCGAGTAACACAGCCCTTCGAACGCGCAGCCCTTCCTATATAAATTATAGTATTTTTGAGATATGTAACAGAGACCGATTGATCGATCATGCGTTGTTCGCAGGACTCCCCTATACTCATAAGAAAATTTTTAAGTTTCTTTTACGGTCACGGATAATTGACCATTCGGGCAATATATTAGAACGTCAGAGTGCTTATCAGAGCGTGACAAGTATAATACGTTCACAGTATTATATATCGATATGTAAACAATGAGAACACGATTCTAAATATACTTTCACCTTTGGTTATGGTCGTTAAAAATCATGAATTTTTTTACATGACATAATATATATATATATATATATATATATATACATATAAACGTGTACAGATACGATATAAAAAACTTTACTTTTTGTCACTTTTCTTTCAAAGCTTGAGTGAAATGAATAAACTCGAGTTTTTTATTGTCGAATGCACACGCAAAATCAGTCAGTACACGGCTTTCAATGTGAAAAAAATGGTAAATTAGAATATAATAAAAAAAAGGGAAAGAGAAAAAGGGAGCAGTGACTCGTGATAGATATACTCAAAATGCGTGATTCTCTCGGATGAAAGAGCGTAGCGGCCGGTATTGTGCGAGTGCCGGCTGACAGAAGCAACTAAAGCTCCTGGTTGTAGTACAGCGGCGTATTGCGAGCGTAAAACGGAAAATGAAATCCGAAACACTTTGGTAGAACATTTTGGAAAATCGCGACGAGAAAGAGGAGAAGCAGCACGTAAAGGCCGGCTTCGTCCTTTTTTTATAGAACGATTTGCATTGCTCGAGCATTGTAAAACGGCTGTCATATGTATATACCTGCATTGTGAACAATTGAATCGAAACGAACGAAGAAAGATCCGGAAGATGGACAAAGAGTTCCGCGACACGTGGTATCTGTCGCACGTAATAACGTCACATATTTAAGTCGCGATGAATTATCGGCGATGATATCTTTCATTGTGTTAAGCACATATATTTCATAATTAAACGCCGTTGAAGCGAAGGGTATGCTGGGAATGTCGAACATAAAGGGATCGCGACGGCGTTTCGGGGTGAGTTAGAAATTTGAAATTGTTTGCACCCCTTCATAAAATCTCACCCTCTCTTCCGCGGGTTACCCTTAATAATGGATGATTAAATACAACGCTCATATATGAGTCGCGCTCCGTAAAAATGAATAATTACTCTGTGCAGCCGCGAAAAAGTTTTTACGCCGTATACACGCCCACGCGCTTTCTGTATAATTAGTTACAAAGCGATATTAATTTAATTGGACACATTCTTTCTATTTTAGCGTTCGCCGTAAAGCGAGAAGAGCGTCCGGCAAGCAGCTCCGCCGTAACTCAATTTTAATAACTTTTGCGTGTCTATTAATATTTATTTTAATACATACTCAATTTTATATGTACGTATGTATGTATATGTTTAATGTAAATATATTTCGCGTACTTGTCAGCAATGAAAGTCTAATTTTAAGTTTTAAGGGACTAGAGAGTTCGTAACTGATATGTATATGTATATATGTATATATATATATATATATATATATATATATATATATATATATATATAGTTATGTACGAAAATCTGTTAACATACTTGAAAGCTTAATTAACGTAGCACAAAATATGCGGCTGGCTTTTGTACGAGCACCGATGCATAACCCTGTGAGCAGCAGTAGCTCGACAAACTAACGCACTCACGCTTATGTGTACATGATCTTATGGACTCTTATGTGTTCACGTATACGAAATAGTCAGGGGAGTTGGAATTGGGTTAAGGCACGTTGGGACGACTGAGATGACTCAATTAAATGTAACTCTCATCTGTTTAGCTTTGATTATAGCACGTCCGACGTCCACTGGTTTTCACGCAGAATGCAACGTGCAACGCGTTAAAATGTGAGCGCATTAATCACTATATAAACATTGCAAGAAGGAGATGATATTCAATGAAAAGATATATATATATAATTGTATACGAAGAGAATTTTCTCTTAAAATTTACCCTGAAAATCATGATAATCATGGACAATATTGGAAGAATTTCACATAAGAATTTCTCTGATTAACATCTATCACAATAAAAAATATTAATATGTACATAGTAAATTTTAATATGTACATAGTAAATTTTACTATATAATAGTAAAAATCATCGAACATATTTTATATTTTATTGTGGTATTACTATTTTTATTGTGGTAAATATTAATCAAAGAAATTCTTCCAATACCATATCGTCCATGATTACCATGATTTTCAGGGTAAATTCTAAGAGAAAATTCTCTCTGTGTATAAAACGTTCCGAAGGATTTTGCGAATTATATACGCGGCTATAAATTACATCGTCGCATTTCTGTCATCAGATTTCATCGATGATACTTTTCCGAGAAATGTGGTAAAATTACGAGCTAAAATCGATTGACCCTTTCTTCTCCGGTACTTGAGAAGTAAGAGTTGAAGATCAAACGAGTGTCCAAAGTAGTTCGGACCAGAACCAGAACGATAGTTAATCTTCCGAATAAGGCTAATGGCCACTTCCAAACTGCCGAGACGATCGGATACGCCAAATGTCGATAATACACTCCCTAGTAAAGTCCACTTTGACAAAACGTATGCCTTCAATGTCGCACGAAACTAACTCGCGATGAGAAATGCACGTCGCGTTTGCTCACTCTATATAACGATAATGTTCCCTAGAATTGAAATCCCGAACGCAATATTTGCTCGCCATTGCGATATTTCAACGAAATCTGCGATTACAATCTTATACACTATCGCAAAAATATATAGTAAAGCTTCCTGATTAAATCTCCAAGTTTATTAAATCTTCTATATTGCATATACACATTTCCTCTTTGAGATTCCGCGTGTGTGAGTGTGACTCGATCAGAAAATTTTATTAAACGCATTCGTCGACACTGAAATTCGGCGAGGAAAGTTTCTCTAGACCTGACGCTGGAAAGATATAAAGAGAGGAAAAGACAGGGGACAAGACTAAATGGAGGAAGGATAGCAGGAAAGAAGACGACAGTAGTGAAGACGGCAGACAGCGAGAGAGTACGAGAAAAGAGATAGAAACTTTAGACTCATTATTCAACCCCGGGATTCAGCATGGAGCGAAGAGTCAAGATCAGTGTGCGTATTGTATATGTGTGTTTGCATGTGAATGTGTCTCCTTTATTTCATTTTACGAAGTAACGCTGCCGTTTAACTCGCTAAAGGAGCTTATATCGCCCAGACATAGTAATGACGCTCGAAACGAGTACACGCTTTTTGCCAAATATGATAAAGGGGAAAAACTTCTTGCGCGTCGGCTTCTTTCGTATAATGTGGATCGCGGATGCGAAACTTTGTTTTCTTCAAAAACCGCGGCACGAGACGAATCCACGCGTACGATACATTAACAAGAAATTATTGCCGGGATTCCGCAGCCGTCCGCAAACAATCATAATTACGTAAATGAAAATCTCGATAGGATCAAGCGTGATGATGGCGTTATTGCTCGTTTCATAATTTATGCGTTTCCGCATATAGTCGACAGATGTACAATTATTGAGATACATTACTCATCGGGTGGGTAAACATAAACTGAACCGTGCGTGCGATGCACCCAATGTCGACGAGTTACACATGACGTTGTGTACTGTTGGTTAGAGCTATACGAAAGCTTTATAAACGCGAACATCTACTAATCTGTATAGAATTTACTAATTAGCTATTAAACGCAGATTGTAGTGAAAATTCTTATCTCGTTAGTCTGTTAGTAATTCATTTCACTTTATGCTCAATTATTCCTGCTTCTTTTGTAAACAGTTTTTATTCTCTAAGAACACGTAACCGAAGTTTTTTCCTCGATCAATATTTGCGTGCGACTGTTTTATTATAAGAATAGTTTACTACGTTTTATTCATTTTATCAAGTTAAAAATAAAGGAAAAAATTCATGCATGCATGTATGCGCGTATATAAAAAATACATTTATATATTTTAAATAAAACAATGAATCAAAGTATTTCGTCGATGTATTGATATATAGAAGTAATGTCGCATTTTTTCTATAATTTTAGGATTTTGTATGTTACGAAAGTATATATTTATTATCAATATCAATATATTATAACTGTTGTATTTCAAGTGAAAAATATTTAAAAAGGCATAATATTTCTTGTCAATATTTATTATCTATTAAGTGAAAAGATAAGACTTATAACTATAATTGATGGCTCTCCTTTTATAAACTTTCATCTGGATTTTATATCATATATTTTTATTATCCGCTTAATAATATTACAGTTAAAAATATAAATATGTTTCCAACTGTAATAATATTA
This sequence comes from Nylanderia fulva, assembly GCF_048542155.1. NCBI lineage: Eukaryota > Metazoa > Arthropoda > Insecta > Hymenoptera > Formicidae > Nylanderia > Nylanderia fulva. Next base: position 3,001,463 of record NW_028190304.1, read on the forward strand.
ATCGGATAACAAAAATATGATATAAAACCCAAATAAAAGTCTGTAAAAGCAGTCGCACAATAGTTATTCAAGTTCTCTCGAGGACTGCGACCACTCATGCCGACAGGCAAAGTATCAATTTCCGCGGGTAAATCCCCGTGTAATCCGTCGACAATGGGTATCGAAGACTTGACCGCCCGACCTAAGATTCTCTTTGACAGGTTCGATAACCAAAAACATCGATGAAAACGAATTGTCCCCACGGTGCGACAGTTTCTTCAACACAGAAGACACGCATCGGTTCGTTTCGTCTACCCAATATCTTCAATCATCCGGCCTATGTCTCTCGATACCCTGTTTTCGAGATATGTCCCCATTCGAGTCTTGGTACTTGATACTCGTAAAGTAGCCAATAACTCTCATCCACTATATGGATTTATATTTCTGTTTAAATGGCACTCTCTTCGTGCTCGAAAATATATTATTTACTATACCGCCTACCGCATTTGCTCTCATGAGAAAACCGATAGAGCCATCAACTGTATATGTGTCTCACTTTCTCACTCAATAAATCAATAAATAGCGAAAAATATTTACGCCTCTGTAAATATTTTCGATTAGAAATTACACAGTGTTATTATTATATGTAATATTAAATTTTTAAATCGCTAGTAGAACAATCGAAGGATAAATTTAAGCGACCAAATCTAGCACCAATTTTTACTCATTAAAACAACGTTTCGACCATCAGCTTGTGGTCCTTATCAAGTACACTGTAAAAATGTTATTATAAGTAATTTTACAAGGTAATTACAAACAGTTATGCACAGGGATTGGATTATACATACGTCTTCAATGATCAATATACTAGTTGACATTCCAAACAACGCAAATCGAACATATTAAATTGAACTAAATTATGAGCATTCTATCAGTATGGAACTTCGTTACAAAATAAAATATATTTTTAAAAAGTCAACTACACGACATTTATTATTTTGTCATAAAAATTGCTTAGGTACTCAGTATTCTTTTATAAATTATATATTATATATTATAACACAGTATTACAATATATAATAATATATTATAAAATATAACAATACTTCTAATAAATATATACATATTATAACATAAAAAAGCAGAAAATTATAGAAAAAAAACGCGGCATTGTCTTTATTGTCAAGGCATCGATGGAACACTGATTTATCGTCTTATTAACGTTCGCGCGCAATCCACACCACGAGCGAAGCCAGCCATCCCTCTATCGCTCCGTTAATTGCGGTATCGAAGTTCGCAATATCATTCGTCTTCGGCCGAGCGTGACGACACCACCTTCGTATCGGTTGCGACCGCATCGAACGAGTGAAACGGACAGTTAGGTCCAGACGAGAAGAAACGACCGGGAATGGGGTCGCTTCCACGTCTACTTCGTCCAGGGCGTAAAGGGAGCGATGCGTGCAAGAGAAAGGCTGTCGAAGTAAAAGACCGTGTTACGATGACGCGAGCGAGAAGAGAGAGAGAGAGAGAAAGATCAGGCCGCATGGGGGAAGAGAAGAATATATTATACGTATGGCGTCAGCTGTACTTTATAACCCAGCATCAAACCCGACGTCACGGTATGGGTACACTCGGTTTATACCGCGATACACAGTGCATTTGCCAACCCCGACTCGCTCTTTCCCTCTCTCGCTTTTTCGTCTGATCAGTTTCGCCCCTTTTTTCCTCCACTAAATTCCTCTCGTTGGCTCCTCCTTGTTCCTGCTTTAACAGGGAAATCGTTTTTGCGCTAACGTAATTATTACGCTACCGCGAAACTCGCGACGTTAAGATGAAGTCATACGTGTGTACGTGAGCGAGATGTCGATGTCATCTCCAACGACGGTCGGAATTGCACGGGTAACACGCACGGAGATCGAGCCATGAATGCAAAGCGATGGAGGGAATTCATTATGGTAAGAAAACTGGTTGCTTAATAAATTGATCAGTTATTCTCTACAGACATTTCGGTTGACGTTACAGATTACACGTGTTCGTAATATTTCCAAAAATCAAATTAACAATTATGCATAAATTATACTCTATATTATGCCTATTGTCTCTTTATCAATAATTATATCATATGAATAAGAATATATAGAAAACAATTAAATCTATTTTAAAGGAGATTCTAAACGTCCTTCAAAAGTCTGTTGCTTTTTTTCTGTTTTATTGACAAAATGTGAGATTAGATAAACTGTAAATCTATTTATTGGCTCTACGGATTGTTTTTTACCTGAAACTAGAACGCTTCGCCCTTTGTTAATATTAATACTTTAATTTGTGCAGAAAAAAAATTTATCAATCTGTATTGTTTCATATATCTTGATTACAGAATTATGAATGCTTAGAATTTATAAGACAATAAATACATTAATAGTTTATCTAAGCTCACATTTTGTCGATAAAACAAAAAAAAACAACAGACTTCTCGAGGACGTTTAGGATCACCTTAAGACATTTAAAAATATTTTTTTTCAAGATATTGACGGAAAAATCAGATCAGCTGATCGTGAATGGACTATCAATCTTAAGCACGCAGATGAATACGAAAACGCAAACTGATCACAAAAGCAAGAATGCGTCAAATGGACGCCGTTAACATCAAACGAAGACCATGCGCTTATGAACATTTAAGTAACTTCCTAATGGATCTCTACTGAAAGTTGAGAACTCGCCAGACGCCGACCGTGAATAGTGAAAATCTTCTCTTCATTCGCGATCAAATCGTCCGCTCGCGGAAATGGATATCTACTTTGTTTGAAAAGTTCCGATTGCGTTTCCATGCCAGAACGAAATAATCGATAAATTAAAACCGATCCCTTACGTCACATTCGCGCTTCATAAAATTTACATTATATCGGATTAGAGCATATCGAAACTTATATAATGAAACGTGCCGCAAACGATATAATCTGATAATGTAAATGGCAAAAATTCAAATTGGCTGCGCGATATTTCTCACGAATGAAATATCCCGTGTGTGTGTGTGTGTGTTGTCGCAATCACGCGGTAAATATTGATATTGCGTAGCTGAGCGAGAGACACGAAATGCAATTCTACATTTCTACGGCGTGACGACGCGCAATCTCGAATTAACTATGTCGTTATTTACTGCTATAGCGGTAATCGCGCCTCGTAATATTTCCATACAGCGCAGCCGAGAACGGCACGTGTCCGTCTCTGCTGCGAAAGATCGTTTCATAGATCGGCAATGTATGCGCTCTAGCGAGGCAGCTAGCAGCGCAGACACGACGCCGTGCTACGATTACTAGAGCACGTGTGCACAATTGTATATATCCTCAACCACCAGGCGTACACATACGACAACGAATTAAATTACGTCAGTCTGTATCGCGTAACAATGCGCTTGCAGAATTACGCGAGCACCACTGGCACGTCGTCGCTCCGACATGTTACAGCTGTAATGAGACGGCCGTGATTTTAAGGAGGAAGCCAGAAAGGTAAAAGGATTTCAAATAAGAAATCAAATAAATGCTAATAATAGCACAAGCGCGAGAGAGATATGAAATGTATATACTATTATATATTTAAATATATATAGGTATGTATATTGATCATTTATGACGGATTTTATAACGAAGCAATTATTTATTTTTCTAGAAAATAGAGTCAGACCAAATATCAGCTGATTGTCTCTCAAGTCTTATAACAATTATATTATTTTATTTTCTGACCGAGACGATATTGCAAAATTTTGATAATAATAAACTTTAATCCAGATACGGATATACGTTGCGTAATGTGATGTGATGAAAATGGTAAAATGTATTTGATTGCAAAAACTGTGGAAATGTCTATATCGCTTTCCAATAGCGGCGACAACGACTAACGCGCGTCGCGCGAATGAAAAATGTACATTCGCAGCCGGTACGCGAAATCCTTTAATTATACGACCATTAATTCTATATTCGTCGACGTTGCGTATTAGCTTGTTGTTAAAATGTACGGAAAAATGACTACAGTTATAAACCATTTTGTATCTCGATACAGACCAAAAGCCGACAAACTGTTAAACTTTTAATAACTGTTGTGCTGAAATCATTACGGAAACAAATTCGCAAGTCAATATTTTCGCCTGTTTTTGTGTATTAAAATGCTTTCTTTAAGGAGATCCTAAACTAACCTAAATTTCTTTCCTGTTTTATCGACAAAATATATAAGGTTAGAATTCATAATTCTGTAATCAAGATATATGAAACTGTACAGATTGATCAATCTTTTTCCTGTACAAAATTTACTATTAACAAAAGGCAAAGCGTTCTAATTTCAGGTAAAAAACAATCTGTATAGCCAATAAATAGATTTATAAATTATCTAACCTCACATTTTGTCGATAAAACAGGACGGACATCACAAACTTCTCAAAAACGTTTAGGATCACCTTAAGGACTACGAAACTGCGCACATATCTATATATAACATTTTTAAATATGTTCCTGCCGACGAAAATATGCAGCGCGCGCTTGCATTTGCATATTGAATGCACAAAGATACGGAGTTCTAGTAAATTGTGATATGAAAAACATAAATATCATAAGCTCTTCTAATTTCAGGTAAAAAACAATCCGTATAGCCAATAAATAGATTTATAAATTATCTAACCTCACATTTTGTCGATAAAACAGGACCGACATTACAAACTTCTCAAAGACGTTTAAGATCACCTTAATGCACGTCTAAAATCTAAAATAAATAAATTATAAATTTGTTACACTTATATATATATATATATATATATATATATATATATATATAAACATCGATATTACGATTCGATAACGAACGAAAGAAACCTAATTACCGTCTCATTAATGTCAAAATCTTCATCGCAAAGGCGTAATTTCGCGGAGTCGCCAACTAATTAAACGTTATTGCGAAGGCACTGAGCGAGCAATAAAAGAGCTATCAATTCCTGGTGTCCCAGAAAAAACCTCCAATTTGTTTCGAACCCCATCCCCGCGTCCCCCAATAATTTAGTCGTCTGGCTGGGCAGTCGCCTGAAAATCGTCGCGCGATTCTTCACGGCGGCGGCGACACGGTGTTAATTTTATTCCCGGGAGAAGTGCTCTCTTGTGCGCGCAGAGAAAGAGAGAGCGGAGAGCGTGAATTAGTGTCCAGAGAGGTACGGTACCAATGGCGCGCGGCTACCATTACGGCGAGGTAACATACGTAAGGGCTCCGCGTACGTACGGCGTGGCACGGCGCGCGATACCGCCGAAGAAACATCTCGGCGTGCAAGGACATAATTCATTGCCGGCAGGAAGCTTGTACCTTAATCTCGTCGTAGCTCCGCGTGCGTTTTCTCTCTCTCTCTCTCGCTTTCTAGCTCGCTCGACGAGCTCTCGGGACCCGAGAATCGCGAAAGGCATACACAGTGTGAAACGTAGTGTAGGCACGGTATACGTGCGAACGCGGAGGTTCTAAAGGCGGCCCCGATATATATATATATATATGCAACGGGGCACGTACATAACTATCAGCGGAATGTATCATCCCCTCGGACCCGGGGACAGGACATGATATCCCGGCTGTACGAAGCGAACTCTCGGAATCCGATGGGAATTATTATGTAACCCCGTAGATATAAATGTGCGCGCACCGAGGATTTGCTAAGCAGGCGTGTCCTGTTTGCTCGTATCGAATGCTGTACAGAGTATTTCGAGACGTACGAAAATTATAGTTCGGATATCATGAGCGCAGGATTTTTTTTCCAGGGAGGGGCATTGAAATTTTGTTTGTTTTTTTATTATTCTTTCTTAATTTTTTAATTTATTTTTTGTTATTTTGTTATTTTAATATTATTATATTAAATAAAAACGTAGATATTTGAGAATCGCCAGACAGAATTTAAAAAAAGGTAAGAATCTTCTCGCGACCGTACTGGCAAATATTATTTATTCAATCACAACGTTTCGACCCTTCTTTGAGTCCTTATCAAGTGATCTAGATGTACATAGACAGAGATTGATACAATAAAAAATAAAATTACTTCACTAACAATATTACAAAATGATAAAAAGAAAGAAGCGAAACATACTTGTAAGAATAAAAATAAAATTATAATTTTAAGATGTCAAAAACGAACATAGTGTCGGTTTGACAACACGTCAAGACTCTTAGACGAGTTATTGGAGACTAAACGACCTTTATTATTTTGTCGTAGATATTACTTAGATTGTCAGTATCCTTTTGTAAATTAATAGCGTTATTATTTTTCTTAATAAAAAAGATTTCAGCGATTTCTCTTTTTCTTACGTAATTTTGTACTATGCAAAATAACAGGCGAATATTATTATATTAAATAAAATTGCAAATAAATTCCAAGGTTTATTCATAAGAAGAGCAAATGCTTAATTTTTTTACAGATACCCATGGTTCGCATTTACTTGAATTTGAGAACTTACATTACTCGAATAGTTCAGTCTAACAATAAGATAAAAAGATTTCCGCGTGAAAGAGTAAGATATATCGAAGATATTTAATTTATACATATGAAAATAGTTCACTACATACAGGGTGTGTCTAAATAAGTGGGAAAAATTTTAGAAGGCGATTCTTTGTCAAAAAGGGGAGTTTCTTATATAAACATATACTTTTATACCTCTTTCTGAGGAGTTACACTTTTCTAAAGAGGGACTTAAAAATTAAGTTTTTTTTCTCAAATTTCGGACAAATTAAAAAAATGAAAACTTGGTGGATATTTTCCACTAATAATAAAAAGGATAAATAACCAACAATCCTTATTTAAAATTGTAACTCCTCAGAGAAGGATATAACATAAGAGTAACATTTTTCACACTTACTTAAATATGCCCTATAAATATATATAGAGAGCGTGAAAAAAATTATTAAACCTCTGATCAATATAAGAGCCAAGAAAAGTTATTAGATTTCTAAGCTATCGTGAAAATATATTATTTATTCAGAAATACACACTCGATTATTCCCGTTTGATTATACGATGTCGTTTGTTATCGGATGACCTGCTACCATAGCGTCACTTTTAGCAAGAGATGCTCATGTAAATGGACAGAGACTCTAGAATCGAAGAGGGAAAAATAACGTGCTAGCTGTTACTGATGATAGTCGTGATAAACGATCGCCAATTTTACTCGAGTCTCACGGAGGTCTGCTTATCGAGCGCTCGAACTTTGCGCTGGTATTGTCGATAAAGCTCATTTTTTTCTATGTGACAGCGCGAGGTTCCGGACAAAAGTTTCGACGAGATAGGAGTGGAAATATCGTCTCGAAAGTATCCGCGGCGACTGTGTAGCGCGGACTCGGTTGCGGAAAAGTTAGCGTATAAATATCAATAAACGCCTGCTCGAAGGTTGATTTCTCGCGAGCAGTGCACGGAAATACATCCCTCCTACGGGATATTTCTCAAATATTCTTTGCACAAGTCCACGCAATTCTCCCTCTTCCTCTCTCGTGATATCACGTCGACTTTGTTGCAAACTTTATATTCGTTGTCACGAAGTTGTGCGATTAGATTTGTTCTACATTTATTTATTTTTCCATTCTCTCGAGGCTGCTGCTCGCGCGTTATTTAGACATACGTGCAAAATACTCCGAAATAACAATTCGAACTAAACGAATGAACGCAACGAGTTATTTCCCGCCGATTAACGCGAAATTTCCAACGGCACGAAAATTTGGCCGGACGACATATAGTGAAGCGTGACGGTCATTCAAACCAGTCCTTCGGACCTCTAGGACGCAACGTCATGAAGACAGTAATTTCGGAACAGCCGGTAGAAATTCACGCCGTGCGCCACATGCGAGAATATATTCAAATAATGCAACAACGTGGCACGACTGTAAATTATTCGGCAAACATGCGCAGTGACTTTTTGTGTTCTCGACATCTGTATATACACCGAAAAAAAATGAAATAAAATAGGAGCACACACACACACACACACACACATGGCGAGTACGTAAATCTCGCGCGTCCACTTTTCTACCCCACGACTGACCGTCCGCGAAATCTGCTTAATCTGTTTTTAAATCAAAATCGTCCGTATCCGCGCATGGAATGCGCTCGCGGCGTGCACCGACCGTATGTTACAGCTGTACGTAAGAGAAGCGAGAAGGCGGGCGAAGTGAGAAATATGAAAGGTAAAACGATTTGGACCGGAAAACAAAGTCGTGATAGACGAGACGCGGCCACAAACCGGGGTATGTAAATAACCATGACAGAGATAAAGAGAGAGAAAAGAGAAACTTAGAAGGAAAATAAGATAACAAAAAGCATCGGGATACAAGTAAGGGATACGGTGAGTTCAACAGACTTCGCATCGCGATCAGGTGCTAGCATGCCTCGATTCTCGAATCGAGATAATGCGATACGAGGAATGGTTGCTAGGTAACACGAAATCGATAAGAAGAGAGGGAGGACTCTGTAAAAAGTACGTAGTTCCGGTGACAATTCATTGTCTTCTTCGAGACGTGTTTATTGCGCAATTAAAAGTACTCATTCCCGGACGTTCTTTCTATCTTTTTATTAGACACTTTCGCAGTCGACAGAACTTGAAATATTTCGTTTATGTTTATTTAAGCGCATAGCGATCTGCATCGCAATCAGTGTTGTGCTTAGATGATTTTAAAATTAGATAAAGATGAGATAAAATATGTAAATTTATCTTAGATAAAATGAAGATGGATTTTGTTTAAAATATATCTATCACTGAGAGAAAAGTGTATAATACTTGTAACTATAATTGCATAGTAAAATAATTATAGTTGGGATCTTCATTTTTATAGTTATAATTTCTATAACGTTTCATTTTTATCTATAGATATAAGATAAAATTATATGGTGATTTATCTAGATAAGTTTCTAGATAATAATTTTTAAGACTGTTTATGTAAACACAGTTATTTAAAAAAACGTGAATTATAAAAGGGATATAAAAATATATTCAAATTTTTATTTATAAATTTTTATCGCTTGCTGCTTAAGTTCTACTATTTAAATATTTTTATGTGCTATGATTCTAAATCAAAATAATCTGAAAATTATTCTAGATAATTTAGTAAAAATATTTTTTTCATCTAAAATGCAGATATAGATAATTCATATTTTTATTATCTATATATAAAGATAAGATGACGCCAAAGTTTCATCTAGATGATCATCTAGATAATTTTATTTAGATAAAAGCAAACACTGATTGCGATGCAAGTCTGTCACAATCGATAATGACATGCGTTCGTAAAAGAATAAACAATTATTAATTATTTTTTTCATCTAAAATGCAGATATAAATAATTCACATTTTTATTATCTATATAAAGTTGAGATGGCGCCAAAGTTTCATCTAGATAATCATCTAGATAATTTTATGTAGATAAAAGCAAACACTGATCGCGATGCAAGTCTGTCACAATCGATAATGACATGCGTTCGTAAAAGAATAAGCAATTATTAATTATTTTTTTCATCTAAGATGCATATACAAATAATTCATATTTTTATTATCTATATATAAAGATAAGATGACGCCAAAGTTTCATCTAGATGATCATCTAGATAATTTTATGTAGATAAAAGCAAACACTGATCGCGATGCAAGTCTGTCACAATCGATAATGACATGCGTTCGTAAGAGAGTAAGCAATTATTAATTATTGATATAATTTAATTCATCCACAAATTCGATTCGAAATTCGCCATAAACAAACGTTTCCGTCCTAAGAATTTTCAGCTATGCTTGTCTATTTTATTATGCAAACACGATATAATTCCGTTTGTCATTAGAATGCATTTTGTGCGTCAGCACTTTTGTTCATATCGTATATAAATTCGCCGATCGCATTTTTATTAAAGCGATAAGCGCATGGTGATAATTTGAGCTCGATGAATACTTAACAAAACAATTTCACGGTATTCGGATGAGCTTAAAATATCGTTGCAGTAAACACGCTCAATGCGGCCGTCCATCGGCGAAATATCGAACGGTTTTCTCCGGTCGAAAGAGAGAGCCATAAAGCGCGCACCGTTGAATCGCAAACGGTTCAACCATCGCCTCTCATCTGTACTCGTATACGTGGTCGAGCACTCGTCACCACATTTTTCCGTCTCAAACGTCCTCATCGAGGATCGCGGCCGAACGCATCGAAGAGTTGTGGCCTGACGTTCGAAATTGAAAACTATTTCAATCGAGCGCTGACAAACGCGGTCACGCGAACGGATCGATTTTCAACATCGCGTATCAATTAAAAATTCAACTGAAACCTAAGTCGGGGTTAGCCATAATCGTCGCTACCGATTCAATTCGATCGAGTTAGTTATATTTTATATTGCGGTCATGTTTAAATAAGTTGCGTTAAAATAGTAGGGAGAAAGGTAGAACTTCAGTTCCCGAGATTAACCGACATAAATGAAAATTGTGATCGTTAAATCGTGATAGATGAGAGATACGAGAAATAGGCGAAAAATGGAAAAATAAAAGGTGGACGAGGCAATAAAAAAGGGCGATTAAGCAAATAAGCTGATTTTCCTTTTCTCTTGATTATATGCAACCATAAATGCGCCGCGTTTCGTTTTATTCGACCAATTCGTCTTTTATTTGCGATATGTTGGCTACCGCAATTCACGTCGAAAGTGCAGAAACGTAGTTCGAATCGATCGAAACATGGATAGTATACCTACATATCAGCACAAGCGGATATATAAATCATGGATACTCGATGGTGGCTTTTCGAAGCTCGTTATGTTAGACGGGAGAAAGACAGAAAGAGAGAAAGTGAAAGATTATGTCTGTCACGGAGTTATCGAGTGATGAATAACGATATCGCACAGTTTTATATATTTTTTAAAAATTATAAAATGTTCCACGACAAACTTGATAGACAATTTAAACAAGCACTGCAAACGTGTTAATGAATCATAAAATGTATTTTGACAATAACATATATTTGCATAAGAGATAACTGTAAAAACTTTGCGTTTTTTTTTTTAAATAACAAAATATGTATACGCGAATGTTATACAATATTATAGAAAAACAGCAGTATAAGCAGTGTTTGCTGTTATCTAAATAAAATTATATAGATGATCATCTAGAAACTTTGACGTCATCTTATCTTTATATAGATAATAAAAATATGTATTATTTATATCTGCATTTTAGATGAAAAAAAATATTATGCTTACTAAATTATTTAGAATAATTTTCAGATAATTTTTATTTAGAATCATAGCACATAAAAATACTTAAACAGTAGAACTTAAGCAGTAAGCGATAAAAATTTATAAATAAAAATATGAATAAATGTATTTTTATATCCCTTTTACAATTTACATTTTTCTTAATAACTGTGTTTACATAAGCAGTCTTAAAAATTATTATTTAGAAACTTATCTAGATAAATCACCATATAATTTTATCTTTTATCTAGATATATAACAAAATCATCTTCATCTTATCTAAGATGAATTTACATATTTTTATCTCACCTTTATCTAGCTAATTTTAAAATCATCTAAGCACAACACTGAGTATAAGGCAAAATAAAAAAGCTACGTGTAAAAATACTTAAACAGTAGAACTTAAGCAGTATAAGCGATAAAAATTTATAAATAAAAATGTGAATACATATATTTTATATCCCTTTTACAATTTACATTTTTCTTAACAACTGTGTTTACATAAGCAGTCTTAAAAATTATTATCTAGATAAATCACCATATAATTTTATCTTTTATCTAGATATATAACAAAATCATCTTCATCTTATATAAGATAAATTTACATATTTTTATCTCACCTTTATCTAGCTAATTTTAAAATCATCTAAACAACACACTGAGTATGAGGCAAAATAGAAAAGCCACGTGTTTGTATACGTTTGCGAAAAGTACGATAAATGGAAGAAAGGAGGAAGAATAATCTATATTGCGCAAACGGGAGATTTATATCTCAAAAATTCAATATCTCTTGGAATAAATTTTGAAATACAGGCGGTGCGACCCGTAATACAGCGCGAAAAATCACACCATCAGCCAGGGTGCAATTTTCAATCATCGACCGCCGTTATACGAGCGACACGTGGTCCATGCACTTGTCGGCGAACTCTTGGACCGAATACGAAGTCATAGAGACGCGGTCGCGACGTGTCGCGGAAGGTGATGGAGGAATGAAGTCGATCTTTCCCCGATTTACGACGAATAAAACTGCACTCGGTGTGTTTCGACGAGGAGGCAGAGAGGGATAAACGTACACTTTTTCCGCAAGCGTGTACATATATATATATATATATATACACGAGATATCAACACAAGCAATAGTATATATCTTCACTTCAGTTCGTCTACATGAATAACGCGTGCGGATGGTAGAAGTCGATCGTCAAAAGACTCAATTTCCCCGAACGAAGATATCGGAAAGAGAGACTTCCCCGGATTTTTCGCCGAGGACATCTTTCATCACAATCTCCTCTTATCTTCGAGAAGATGATTCCGCGAATAGCAGTTTTTCGTTAAAAAAAAAAAAAAAAAAAAAAAAAAAAAATCCACTGAATTATATAAACTCACAACTGGTCATCCTCCTTCTTCCCTCTGTCTTTCTCTCTCTTTATAGTAAGTATTTTTCTCGAGGTCGATTACCGCGGATCTGAATTTGTCGTGCGGAAAACGGGGATACATTGGTCTGGACGTTTCGCTCTCGATTTCCTGATTCCTATGCTATCGATCTCCATGCTTGTGCGCATTCTTATCGAACTACCGGCGAACTATTCGCGAAAATACGAGGCAAATGTGGCTATATGAACTACGTCGTGTACGGGTGAACTGAAGTTTATTGGAGAACTAGATCAAAGGCGGAACGTGCGTTACATGATTATGTTCTCATCATATAGGCGACGAACATAATTGCAAATATATATTTGAGATATTCTGGAACGTATCTGCTGCATAATTTGCGGAAAACAAGAAAGCCAGAAAAGTCATCGTAAATAAAATATTAGATTATTTTTATAGCATCACAGCTGCATTATAAATAATAATGTTCTCTCGGTGAAATCGAGAGCTGATAAATACCAGATGCTAAAATAGGAAACGTTACTATGTATGTATATCCCACAGATGCACGGACAAATTATGAGAGACACGCATCAATAAACACATGTGTATACATACATATACATATGTAGAGGTACGCGATAAAACCCGAACGACACTGCTCGACATTCGATCTCGCGCCGTCGACGAATTGGTTTTTGTCAACTCGCTCTCTCTCTCTCTCTCTCTCTCTCTCTCTCTCTCTCTCTCTCTCTACTACCATCGCGCCTTTCCTCTTCCGCTGCATTAGTCAACCACCGCCCGGTGAAACTCGAGAATAGATCGATCTTCGCTTATCGACGTCGAGATGGGTTTAACGCTTGTAAAATTCCGTCGCGCGTTTCGGCACTTTTGACACGTTTACCGCGTCCATATTGACAGACAGCTGTGCATGCGTGCGCGATTACGCTTCGCCAAACTTGATGCACTTGACCCTCGCCGCGAAACGCGGCCGGATAAAAATCGATCTCGATACTTCGACTTAACTCGCCCGACGTACATTTATAATGCCCGCCCGCGGCGATGCACGTATACCTCGAAGCCGATAGGGGCGTGAACGGACGTTTCTCCATCGAGTTTTCAATTTCGTCTCGCTTTCTCTCCCGCATCCTCCCAAAAGTGAAAAACAAGCGGGCAGAAAAAAGAAATGCAAATATGTAGACGCGTAACGTAAAGCGGGTATGTTCTGATTCTGGATAAGAAACGCCAGTGTTTGCTGTTATCTAAATAAAATTATCTAGATTATCATCTAGATGAAACTTTGGCGTCATCTTATCTTTATATAGATAATAATAATATGTATTATCTATATCTGCATCTTAGATGAAAGAAATAATTAATAATTGCTTATTCTTTTACGAACGCGTCATTATCGATTGTGACAGACTTGCATCGCAATCAGTGTTTGCTTTTATCTAAATAAAATTATCTAGATGATCATCTAGATGAAACTTTGGCGTCATCTTATCTTTATATATAGATAATAAAAATATGAATTATCTATATCTGCATTTTAGATGAAAAAAATATCTTTACTAAATTATCTAGAATAATTTTCAGATCATTTTGATTTAGAATCATGGCACATAAAAATACTTAAATAGTAGAACTTAAACAGCAAGCGATAAAAATTTGAATACATATACTTTTATATCCTTTTTATAATTTACACTTTTTTAAATAACTCTGTTTACATAAGCAGTTTAAAAGTTATTATTTAGAAAATTATCTATGTAGATGAAATATTATATAATTTTAAATTATCTATGTAGATGAATCACTATATAATTTTATCTTTTATCTAGATATATTTCAAACAAAATCATCTTTATCTTATCTAAGATGAATTTACATATTTTATCTCATCTTTATCTAGCTAATTTTAAAATTATCTAAGCACAACACTAAAAAACGCAGTATATTCGTCATTCGCTGTATAATAATTAATTATGCACTTTTAAATTAGATAGATTTTTCTTAATTTGATAAGTTGCAGAAGTTTAAGATAAATGTGAAGATTCGACAATTGTTTTGGAATATTTCGAATAGAATTTTAATAGCACTTATAGTTCTGATTTTACAAAACAAATGATTATCAAAGCGAAGGCAAGAGACAAAATAGTTGAAATATCAATCTCGGAGTTTCATTTAGACGAGACTTTGTTAGAAAATCGCTTTATTCGATAGAATTAACTCTACGCTCGAATAGTTCCTCTTTTCGAGAACCGTATACTGAATTTGAGCGTGTTCTCTCTGAATAAAATATGTACTTTATATTCTTCAGTTGTTTCTAAGATTTTCTTTGTAAGATAAAATACATGCGTTTATTCCCTTTTTGAGTTAATATCACTGACAAAATAATATATTGCCACCAGACAGAATGTACGAGTTAATATAAGAATTATTGGAAATACGAGAAAGGACCATTAAATATGTATAAAATAAAATTCACATTATTGATCTGTCACGTAAAAGTTTATCAATTATAAAGATACGTTTCAACGTCAAAAAGTAAAATCAATATTTAAATAATATAATAACTTTTAACTATATAAATATAAAAAGCAAGAGAACGATTACATATTTAATAAAATGGTGCAAAGAACGTTCAATATTCGAATTTAATATTTTATTTTGTCTACTGTATTTTATTCCTGCTATTAAAAAAAATTTTAATGTACGACAGAAGAATTAATATTTTTTATCAACTCGTCAATTGTAATAAAATTGTCAATTCTAATAAAATATAATGATAGAAATAGTATGCTATACACTATGTACGAATGAAAATAGTCGCGATATAGTATCAGTAAGCGGGTTACATTGATCGGATATCTATATATATAGCGATTACTATAGTCGTGAATATAAAAAAAGATGCAACTGAAGTTGTCGACCTGCATGAAGTACTTTGAAGCACTTGACTTCATAGAATTAAACGCATAAAAATGTCATTACAAAACATAATATTCTTATTCAATATCCTATTTTTCTATTTTTACCAAATATATTCTACATTTTTAGTTAAACATTTATATTAAGGTGATCCTAAACGTCCTTGAGAAGTCTGTGATTTCCGTTCTGTTTTATCGGCAAAATATGGGGTTAAATAAACTGTAAATCTATTTATTGGCTACGGATTGTTTTTTACCTGAAATTAGAACTCTTCACCCTTTGTTAATATTAATATTTAATTAATATTTAATTTGTACAGGAAAAAGCTTTATCAATCTGTATATAGTCTCATATATTTTGGTTACAGAATTATAAATTCTAAACATTCATAATTCTGTAACCAAAATATATGAAACTATACAGATTAATAAATATTTTTCTTGTACAAATTGAAGCATTAAAGTATTAATATTAACAAAGGGCGAAGCGCTATAATTTCAGGTAAAAAACAATCCGTATAGCCAATAAATAGATTTATAGTTTATCTAACCTCACATTTTGTCGATAAAACAGGAAAAAACAACAGAATCTTCTCAAGGATCCCTCTAAGTGCGAGTTAAAAATTGTCTGTACATGTTTAGTATTAATTTGTCATGCGTCAAAGTGAATTTCATACGCACTATAATTTCAGCGCTACAATTTCAGGTAAAAAACAATCCGTATAGCCAATAAATAGATTTATAGTTTATCTAACCTCACATTTTGTCGATAAAACAGGAAAAAACAACAGACTTCTCAAGGATCCCTCTAAGTGCGAGTTAAAAATTGTCTATACATGTTTAGTATTAATTTGTCATGCGTCAAAGTAAATTTCATACGCACTGAATCGAGAAACGTGAACGAAGCCAAGGAACAAACAAACTCTAAGAACGATTGTGCAATACATCCGTGTAAACCATGAAACTTGATCTTGGTGCACGAGAGATAGGCATTACTACCCGTGGAATGTTTCAACGTGGAAACGCGGTCGTCTTCCACCCGGAACAAGGACATTCACGGTAATATCTCGGATAAGATTAAACGGAGCTTGCATTCTTTGAGGATAACGTTTTTCAGAACGAAAATACGCCCTCGCTAACGAAACGCGACGGTCGTGATAAACGTAACTGCGCGCATGGTATTTTCGTGTACTCGGACCGTGAAATCGCAATACGTACGTATACCTACTATAGTCTCCGTTTACTCGAAAACTCTCTGTAATTATCGTACGTCCGGAGTTTTAGCGTCATTTTCACGAAACGCCTATGCATATTCATAATCTCGTGATAACGTGGCGCTCTCTCGATTAACGCGAAAAAATTATATTTTTTATATAGGAGAGAAATCTCCTCGTGTCGAAAGAAGAGAGAAAAATCGCTGAACGCGAAAAACCGAAATTCGCGCAAATCTACGTGCATGCGTCGGAAATGCACAAACGTCAGGAATATTGGGTTCCCTCATTGTTTACGTCACTATCAATTACAATCACGCATGATAAAGATTATCGTAGGGAAGCCACGTCACGATATTATCTGATGATTCCGAGTGACTTTTGGCTCTCATGCAACGTGCACGTTGCAATTCCCGCGTGCATGTGCATATTTAAAGAGAGTCTTACTGTTCCCTCTCTTCCCTCCTTTTCTTACGATGAAACAAAGAAGGGGTATCCCGCTCACGAAGACTGGATATGCACGTATATATACTTGCTCGTAAAGTAGCATGTTCCGCGGTGTTTCTAAAGCGTCCAAGTTGGACGACGCCGCAAGATGGGTTCGCGCAAGACGCGAAAGCGTCCGGTGTGATAAAAGATAATTATACGGAAGGAAGAAGATGCTACGAGAGAGAGATGAAGCGAAAAAAAAAATTGCAAAGATACTTTGCGACTTACATTGGATTGGTGGAGTTCCAGTAGATGTCCGGCAGGCGGGAACAGGTGGCCTCCCGAGGGAAGGCCTCCATCACGGCCAACAGAAGGAGAAAGAGGATGAACCACGGCATGATGTCGAGCTGAATCTTGAGGCCGTTTGTGTACCGCTTCCAGGAGAAAAATGTGTGTTCTGTCGGTCACCTGCAACACAAGACGGATTATGATTAACGAACTGTATATATGATATTTTGTGACATTTGTAGCTTGGTGACAAACAAGAATAATAAATTATTATTATTATTTATATTCATGCGCGTCATACATAAATATTTTGTCAACAATATTTCAGAGTTTCGTGTAGATTGTCTTTTATTTAACCATCGCGTTGGAATGATATATCTACTTTAAGCTGGCTCCAACGGGATCGATAGTCACATTTCCGCGTTTTAATAAACAATCCTATGGTAGCAAAAATAATTTGTTTTGTTACAAAAACATGGTGTTCTTTCGATGTTGCTTTTGAAATAAATGGCTTTGTTTAAATAAAGATGTAAATTTCACGTGTAATTAGAATTCAGGAAAGTCAAACTAATTAACAATTCAGGAAAGACTTGTAGTCCTCGATTATCCGGCAGAAGCATAGAAGATTCTTGTGTGTCAGTGATAAAAGAAAAATAAAAACTGGTAAACTTGTACAATGTAACAAAGAATTCCGGACTTAATTTGCGCGCTCATTTTTTTAAGAGAATGCTAATCTCCACTTAATAATGCGTTTCACAAGATAAAAACTAGAACAAAAGCAAGATTTCTAATTTTCTTAAATTTTTTCGTGTAATATTCCACAGCTCCTCAAATAACGCATCCTTATCGATAATTGAACGATAGAAATATCGTTAAAGCAATCTTTCAATTTTCATAAAAAGTGTACATACAATAAGAAGACGATATCCTTGAAAAATTTAGCAGATCACAAAATAGAAAATAATTGCAACATAAAGAGAAATTTTTTTTTTTTTTTTATTAGACTTTTGACATGAGTGCCGATAAGTTTTAGTTGTTTTTATTTTTATTTTCATATTTTATTTTTATATTTTTATATTTGTTTTTTGCGTATATATGTATCGACTGTGTCGAGGTAGAATACCGCACAGTCGTTAGAGTGATGTGTCACGTGTAGCATCGTCTTCTCTCTGTTTTTACTGTCGGGGTGAGTGTACTTCCTGGTTTTTAATTTTTAATTTTTGTGGATTTTTCTACGTTTAATCTATACTATGTTGATTAGTGTTGGTAAGGGAGTCACTGCTCTGCTTCCTTCCTGACGATGGTCACCGTTAGGGAGACGCTCCGACGGCCGGACGGTTTGAATAGGGAGGAGAATGATATTTAATTTATTTGCGGATTGTATGTATATGAGTTTTATAATTTTCTGTTTGTACCGATTATCTTTTATTTTTGTTTCTTTGTATTTTGCAGCTACTGAAGAAGACCCGAAGTGGGTCGAAACGTTTAGAATTTAATAAATGAGTTTGATTTGAGATCTTATTTTAATTTATTAATTTTGTGCATGTCGTCCGCACAGGCTCCGATTGCCGTTGAGATTTTATTTTTATTGTAACACAATAATTCGAGCCGAGATTAACTGTTTTTATATAAAGAGAAATACACGATGAAAAATACACGAATAAAAATCTATCTTCTTTATGCAGTATATTATGTTATCACAATCTAATAATTATATATTATAATAAACTTATAATATGATAATTATGTATTATGTAATTTTATCTAACAATTTGTTTTATAATACAGTATAGCAGTTATGTCAGAAGTAATACAACATTCAAGATAAAAACAATCTTTCAAAAGCATGCAAAAATAAAAAAATGATTAATTATTCACGTTTATTTGTTTATATTTGCTAATTGTTCGTGCTCATTTGTTTTATGTAAATTCCAGTTTACGGGAATATGTGCAAATGTCGGAAAACATAACGAATGCACATGTAAATGTCATTCAAAGAAAAAGATAAAAAAAAACACGTGTGTGATGGAAATTGATAGTTTATATGCAAATTAACAGGATCATACGATTATCTAATGCATTTCGTGCAGTCTTCAATTTATAAAAGAAAAATCTCAATAGATTTATCGACCATGCTGAAATGAAAATATTGCTGAAAGTACAAAGAAAAGGGGAAAGAAAAGCTGTAAAAGACGAAAAAACAGCGGTGAAATTTCGATATAAAAGTAGTAGTCTGCGAGATGGACGGAAATGGTCGATAAACCGTATATAAGAGCGAAATAAAATCACTAACTAGCTAAAGCAGCGCCAGTAAACGATAATGTGAGTGTTGGGATGCAGTTATTGTAGGCTCACACGTCTGATCTAACCACGACAATCCGCGGTAAAGCAGTCAACTGTCACCGCGCGCGGCTTTTACTTCTTTTTTACATTAACCGCGCTCAATTTAGTCCCCGTTTACCTGTCCTTCCGGCCAATATCCTCGGGATAAAAAATATCGGCGAGGCGCGAGATCGTGTTACCCATAAGCGGGACAATTCGAGGAAACCGAATATCAATCACCAATCTCACGGAAAATATGGACCGTTCGAATTCTAACATAAAAAAATCAAAATAAATGAACAAGTTTTTATACATATAATATTCGCATTTAGGTATATAATGGTCATTTTGAAGAAAATCTGTTAATATCCTAAAAACAGATTTTTTATCTTTATATATTATTTTATATTTTATAATAATGAAATAATATTATATATTATATAAAAAGAGAAATTTTTATTTTCAGGATATTATCTCTCTACATCAAAATATTATTTTACTATACATTAACGTAAAAAACCAATATATAGCTCGAATTAAATTAATTCAAATTTCATACGCATATTTATATTGTACTGCATTAATAGACTGTTAAAGCGTGCAACGACAATTATAAAAAATGGCAATAATCTCTCTAAAAAATAGCAATAGTCTCTCTCTGTCCTTTCCTTTATATTCTCACAAATGACTTGAGAAATGAATTCTACACCCTTCCAAGGAGAGAAGAGAGCTATGCAGCGCGAGTCAGCATACTTTGTCCTTCGCTGCATAGCAAACGGCCCCCCATGGAGCCAATCTTGTTTCATACAGAGTCACCTGCTTTCAGGGCCGCAGCTCGGAAGTGACGCGAAAACGTGTTCACGCGAGAGACACGCGTTTACGAGACGAGGCGGAAGAAGCAGGGAACGAGAGTGAAATGTACGGCGCGCGGCGTGTCCAAGAGGTGGCAGCCGGAATAAAGCATAAAACAGTGTACATCCGTTGAAGAAGAGAGCCATTAAGGGGATGCTGTTGTTGTTCTGTTTTATCAATTTTAAGTTAGGTTAAGTTCACTTTTTATTGAATATACAGATTGAAAAATCTTCCACAAAGAAAGTACTGATAATAATGAATGGAGCGCTTTCCTGCAATTAATTTTTGCTGTTTTATGCCTCGACATCGATTCTGCACGCAAATATACATACATAATTAATTCAAGTACGCATTTTTTGATATAGGCTTTTAATCTCATTTTTATTACTTCTGTATTATTCTTTCATGCCAACTCTATTCGGAGCACCATATTTTGTGGACAAATAAACTGCAGAACTTTTGTATTAAATAACTAATGTTATGAGCTGATGCAAGAGGCCGATAAAAAACTGTAATTTTTTAACTTTTATTGTTTTTTATACAAAATTACAGCGCTCCCCGTTCATTATTATCAGTACTTTAATTGTGGAGAAGTATTTTTCAATCTGTATAGCCAAAAAGAAAAGCCCTTGAACTCAAAAGCGGTAAAACAGACATGGTCAGCACTCCCTTAAGGAAATGCTGCCGTAGTTCTGTTTTACCGACTTTAAGTTAGGTTAGGTTCACTTTTTATTGAATATAGCGGAATATACAGATTGGAAAATCCTCCACAATGAAAGTACTGATAATAAATAAGTGGGGAGCGCTATCCTGCAACTAACTTTTGCTGTTTTATGCCTTGACATCGATTCCGCACGCAAATATAATTGCGGAGAAGTATTTTTCAATCTGTGTAACCAATAAAAAAAACAGCCCTTGAACTAAAAATCGATAAAACAGACATGGTCAGCACTTCCTTAAGGAAATGCTGCCGTAGTTCTGTTTTACCGACTTTAAGTTAGATTAGGTTCACTTTTTATTGAATATAGCGGAATATACAGATTGGAAAATCCCCCACAATGAAAGTACTGATAATAAATGAATGGGGAGCGCTTATCCTGCAACTAACTTTTGCTGTTTTATGCCTTGACATCGATTCCGCACGCAAATATAATTGTGGAGAAGTATTTTTCAATCTGTGTAACCAATAAAAAGAAAAGCCCTTGAACTAAAAATCGGTAAAACAGACATGGTCAGCAGCCCCTTAAGGAAATGCTGCCGTAGTTCTGTTTTACCGACTTTAAGTTAGATTAGGTTCACTTTTTATTGAATATAGCGGAATATACAGATTGGAAAATCCCCCACAATGAAAGTACTAATAATAAATGAATGGGGAGCGCTATTCTGCAACTAACTTTTGCTGTTTTATGCCTTGACATCGATTCCGCACGCAAATATAATTGTGGAGAAGTATTTTTCAATCTGTGTAACCAATAAAAAGAAAAGCCCTTGAACTCAAAAGCGGTAAAACAGACATGGTCAGCACTCCCTTAAGGAAATGCTGCCGTAGTTCTGTTTTACCGACTTTAAGTTAGGTTAGGTTCACTTTTTATTAAATATAGCGGAATATACAGATTGGAAAATCCTCCACAATAAAAGTACTGATAATAAATAAATGGGGAGCGCTATCCTGCAACTAACTTTTGCTGTTTTATGCCTTGACATCAATTCCGCACGCAAATATAATTGTGGAGAAGTATTTTTCAATCTGTGTAACCAATAAAAAAAAAGCCCTTGAACTAAAAATCGGTAAAACAGACATGGTCAGCAGCCCCTTAAGGAAATGCTGCCGTAGTTCTGTTTTACCGACTTTAAGTTAGATTAGGTTCACTTTTTATTGAATATAGCGGAATATACAGATTGGAAAATCCCCCACAATGAAAGTACTGATAATAAATAAGTGGGGAGCGCTATCCTGCAACTAACTTTTGCTGTTTTATGCCTTGACATCGATTCCGCACGCAAATATAATTGCGGAGAAGTATTTTTCAATCTGTGTAACCAATAAAAAAAACAGCTCTTGAACTAAAAATCGGTAAAACAGACATGGTCAGCACTTCCTTAAAGAAATGCTGCCGTAGTTCTGTTTTACCAACTTTAAGTTAGATTAGGTTCACTTTTTATTGAATATAGCGGAATATACAGATTGGAAAATCCCCCACAATAAAAGTACTGATAATAAATAAATGGGGAGCGCTATCCTGCAACTAACTTTTGCTGTTTTATGCCTTGACATCGATTCCGCACGCAAATATAATTGTGGAGAAGTATTTTTCAATCTGTGTAACCAATAAAAAGAAAAGCCCTTGAACTAAAAATCGGTAAAACAGACATGGTCAGCAACCCCTTAAAGAGCCACCGAGCTGCTGGATGGCCTCGCACGCTCTGTCCTGTCAGCAACGGAGCAGGTTGATTCTCTCCCCTCTAATCCAGACGCGATCTCCCTTCCCGCGCGCGCACATCGCCTCCTTTCCGTTCTCACCGTTTTGCTCTTCTACTCATGCCCTTCCTATTTTCCCTTCGATGTACTCGCCGCGGAGCAGCGCGCTCGACGAGTTTCGACTTCGCTTTCAATTTGCTGCGCCGCTTGGCAAAACCGTGGATCCCCCGCAGCGACGCGAATTTGTGTTTTAATTGAAACCGAAAGTTATCCGTTAAAGCGCGAACGACAGGATGGCCAAACGTGATAAATCGTTTGAAACGTTTCCGGAGTTCCTCATTACGAATCGTAGAGTCCGCGTGTCGTGTGAACAAAAAAAACGGTGGCGTGGCAATTACTCTTCTTCCCTGTGTCTTGCCTCTATTGACGCGAAGAGAGGATTCATGAATAAAAGTCAATCTGGTATGTATCGAATTAATTGCGATTCACGCGGAACTCTGCTCATTCATTGATAACATGCCGGATCTTCGCGAGATTACATATACTTTCGTCGAGAACCTGTACTCGCAATTAGCTGTCTCAGGCTTTAATTAAGTCGCACTCGTAATTGCACACGCTCGCCCGGAAAGTCTGTCTCTAACTTCTTCGACTCGATGATAGCCGTAAATAAAGACGAAAGGTAAAGCCTCATTAAATCGTGCATATTAGTATAGCTTTTAAAATAAAAAACATTGCTCTGTTTTTGAAATAAAAAACTATTCTATTTTAAAGTTGAAAAGTAATTTTTAAAAATTGCAAATGTATAGAGAGAAAAATTAAACTAAGATAATATTTAAAAACTAGAATAATGCAAATAATTCCACCATTATAATTACAAGCATATCACTGTATATCATCGTCGTGTATAATTAAATTATTAGCATTAGTGATATCAAAAAGATAAATTATCTCTAATATTATCTCATTAAATCGCATACATTAGTATAATTTTCAAAATGAAAAACAGTACTGTACTTATTTAAAAAAAGCTTAAAAATAGTAATTTTTAAAAATTACAAATGTGTACATAGAGAGAAAAATTAAACTGAGATAATATTTAAAAAATAGAATAATGCAAAATAATTCCACAATATAATTACAAGCATGTCACTGTATATCATCGTCGTGCATAATAAAAATTATTGGCATTAGTAATATCAAAAAGATAAATTATCTCTAATACTACCTCATTAAATCGCACATATATTAGTCTTAATTTTCGAAATAAAAAACAGTATACTCTATTTTAAAAAAGTTAAAAAATAGTGATATTTAAAAATCACAAATTTATATAAATTAAAAATTAAATTGAGATAATATAAAGAAATGGAGCAATGCAAATAATTCAATAATATAATTATAAGTATGTCACTGTACATATATCATCGTCGTGTATAATTAAATTATTGATAAAATGTAAATGATGACAAGACAATAAATTATCTCTAATACTAATAACTGTTTTTACTACTTTATCACGGAATAAGATAAAGTGCCGTAAGTTATGCAATAACTGCAATATGTGCAAATTTATTGCTCCTATAATAGGTGCCAGATTATCCCGCAAACTACGAAGCTTGTTTCGCGTCCGAAAGTTTCAATCCCGACGTATTCCCAAAAATACGACATAATGAATGGCAACGTGCGATTTGTTATGAATGAAACCAAGTAAACATACGCTCCTATGTCGCGTGCACGTGTATGTTTACGCGTAACGCATTTCTATGCATGAATTATGATAGTCGAATGGAATGACGTTAGGCCAATATTGAACTTGGTTATGACAAATTTACCGGAATATTAATTGAACAAAAAAATTTACGAGCTTACGAAAATTTTTCAATTGTTTCACGAAAAAAAATTAGCTATTAGCTATCTCTATATGACACATGCAAAGTTAGTATTTTCTGTTAAACTATAGCTAAAAAATATTAGTTGCTATAATTTAGACATGATAACTAAATTTCAGGTTGTAATCGCTATGGTAACTAATTTTTGTCCATGTTCTTTACGATCAATCATTAGACGAGTTCTGTCAAAATCGTACAATCGCATTTATATCAAAGTAGTATTTTTCATATTTTTAATAATTATAATATTTTAAAATTGCATACAACTATACATTTTAGAATTATATATATTTCTTGGGAGAGAACTGTGCCAAAAATAATATTCAAACGATAAATAATATAAATGTCAGCACGCGATAGGCTGTCAAAAAAATCGTCAAAAATTTTGAAAGCGTGAAAAATGAAGAAAAAATTTTTGAAAGCAAAACAATTGTTTCATGGTTTAGTGTGAATGATTCGTGAATTTCGTTTGTGTACACACTGCCCTCGAACCTACCAAATATCGTTCCAACCACAGATGGTAGAGGCCGAAATAATAAAAATGCAAAATGTTTCAAGTCAATTTTTCAAAGTTTCAAGTCAAAGATTCCAGTCAATTCTTTAAAATATCTGCACATACTAAAGATACATATATAACGAAAGCTATGTGTCGTTTGATTCAGATTTAACATTAACAAAATAATTTGCATTCATACCATGCATTTAGTTAAAAAAACCTCGACAATTTATATTTATTTGGCAAACTGGGGAAGGTTTTCCTTTAAACAATCAATCTCACGTCAAAATTCCGAAGAATAAAAAAATGTGTAAAAATGTGTTCTCAGGTGAAAGAATATTTGACACAGCGGGACACCTTATGTGTGCAACAGCTTTATCCGCGATACATAAATAAATATTACTCACTTGTTCCAAGTGACCGAGGAGACGGCGTGTGCACTTTCGTCACGTGAGCGCCGCCCGGGGCTTATCCTTCCCGGAACGAACGTATGGAGGCTGCCGGCGCGACGCGACCGCGTAATCCGGAATAAATCGCGGAGAGGACGAGAGAGAGAGAGAGAGAGAGAGAGAGAGAGAGATCGAAGAAGCGTCGATAATTCACCGGTGCCTCGAGATATTACGTCACTGCTTTCGCGCGCGAAAAGCACACGTCTCGTTCGCTCGCGGAAAATTCGCGCACCGAATTATAATCCCGGAATTCGCGAAAAGGAACGCGAGACTCGACACACAGATCGGCAGCGAGATTTATATATATATATATATATATCGCGCGAAGACGAAATCACGGCAGCCTCTTTTTTTCTCACGCACGAAAACCGGAAGCGTAATTGCGATGCACACAAGACGACGCCCGGTTCTTTCTCGATCTCACTCGTCTGCCCTTCCTCCTCTTCTGTCTCACTTCGAATCCGCGAAGCAACACTTCACGAAAACACACGCGAGATTATGTCACGCAGGGTGGCCGAGCACACTCGAGGAAGGAAATCCGCGACGAGAAAAATTCACTTCACACTTATTCGCACGCTTGATGTTACTCGCGCGTTGATCACCGATTATTCGCTTATCTCCGTAATTGTTTCGGGAAAACACGCTGTAACACCACTTTACCGGGAAATTCGGATTCGACGATTATCTCCTTTCAACGATCAAACATTTGTTCTCGACTCTCTCGAAAATTAATCGCGGCGAGTCGGAACTTGGTGATGTTTCTTCGCGCGGCGCGAACACACTACTTTTTCCTTAATATTCCGAAATTAATTACAATATCGCGAGAGACCGACGATATTTTGCACGCACCGGAGTGGTAAATAAAATTTAACCGAAGTCGAGACAGTGTTTTGAGCGATTTCGTGGAAATCGAGCGAACCGATATCGGAGTAATATCGTGTCACTTCCGCGAATTAGAAAACTCGAAACTTGACACCTCGGAGTCGAAAGCAAAACAACCGGAGTTGCAATAATGTTTTTCGAGCGAGCTCGATTCTCTTGGACCTTCGTCGAAATATCGGTCGTATCGAAATTTTATCGAATTCAGACACGCGTGTACCTGAATTTCATCTCTTTCGAAGGATGACTTTTATTACACATACACACACATCACTTTAAATATAGCCGAAAGTGCGATTAGGGATTCTTTTCTTTCCGTAGCACTCTCGATTCACGTGAAATCCTGCTGTCGCGAAAATCTTTTCGCACGCGCGATCACTGAATTTTCCCTCGTCGATATTTGAATACGTCAACGATATATATCGATGCGAGGTGAATCGATCGTGGATCGAGACGACGAATCACTAATCGCACTGCACAGTTTATGTTTTGCTCTCACACCACTGTCAATACGTTGTCTCTTTCTCCTTCCCTTGCAGCTGTCAAAAACGCGCGAGACTCGCACTGCTGTCAAAATCGCGACCGAGACTAATCGAACGAGCGAGTTTCGACTCGACCGGAGCGGACTTCCAACCCCGTGGAATTTTCTTCGCTCCGGAAACGAACGACTATATATGTATATTATAATATATTCGCGATTTTTCTCTGCGGTGGAACTCAACTTATCTTCGCTCTCACTCGCAATTCTTCTTGATCGCGTGCGACACGCGTGCCTCCACTATGCACTTTACTCTGAATTTTCCCTTTTTATTTACGGAAATCGCGTGGATTCGTTCAATCGCGGTCCCGTTCCGTGGCTGCTCGCTCGTCCGTTGGCGGGCTTCGAATGACGAGCTGCGATCGCTCCCCACGCAATGCTCCTTCTCTTTCTCTCTCTCTCAATCGCGCCGGCTCTCCCTCTCCGTTGCGCCCTTAGTCCCTAGTTTCTCTCTCTCTCTTCCCTTTTGCGCGCGCGCGCGCGAGCGGCTTCGCACAACAGCGCACTCACATTATCTCGCTCTCTTTACCGGGTGGACTGCGCGCGCGCGAGAAAGAGAGAAGGAGAGAGACGGAGGATCCGGCGCGCGATAGCCGGCTCGTCGAGAGAGACAGGGAGCGAAACAACGCGCGCGCAAGCGCCAAGAATACGTATATACTTACGGGGTGCTATCTGCGAGGCGGTAAAAGCACCCCCCGAGAGCGCAGACTTCCGCGAGGAGAAGGAAGAGGCGAACGAACCGAGCGTATCTCCTCTCCTCCGTCAGGCGTTGCACCCCTGCGCTGCACCCTGCACCCGGCATGCGGCATTAAGGGGTGCGCGGCTGCCTAACATGAAACACGTATGCACGAGGATCTCTCTTTCTCTGTCCGGAGACGCGCTGTCTTCGCTCCCGCGTGAATGTGCGAGAGAAATATTTTTAACAGCGCACGACGGCCGAACCATCTCATTAAGAGGTGCAAAAAGCGGGGAAGCTGGCAGGAACTCGCGAGAGCAACGCAATTATATTCGTGAAAATCGAGAGGCAGATATATATGAGAAATCTGCGATAGGTGTACGTATATTTATCAATAAATAATTCGCCTGTCAACACAGCTATAAAGAGTTATCCAGGGGAATCTTATATTATTATATGTTGAGTTAATTAGCGAATTTTATAATTTTACTTTTATATGTCGTTCTGATGAAGGCTGAGGTCGAAACGTCACGTCATTTTGTTTTTATATTTTTTATTATGAATTTTTAATGTTTGGTTTTTATTTTATTTTATTTTATTTTTATTTGTAAATAAATATCTAAGTTCGTACTTATAAACCTATAATGTTTTTACTTGCTCATTATGTCGGCCCATTTTTTTTGCATATTTTTTAGTTGTTATAAATATACGAGTCAATTAAAATTTGTATATTTTATTTTGGTTTTAAATAATTCGACTCACATTTCTTAGGTTGCGACGTACTCCGAATTCCTCGCTGGCACCAAGCTTCGAAACACACTTTGCACTCGCGCACTTACTTTTTTTTTCGTTCGCGACGCGCGGCGACGCCCGAGTTTAAAGCTGTCACATTTTCGGCGTACTTTATTATATTTTATATTAACGCAAGAATCGCGAGAGCTTATTCGCGCGCGACCGATGCTCTATTTTGGCGTCGCCGCCTTTTTTCAAGGCTTCTCTTTGAAAGGCCTTATTGAACGACGACGATGACTTCTCCGCGACGCACTCAGCTTAGGTTAGATTAGGTTATCAGGAGTCGCCGAGAATTCCGGAATTTAGCCACGACACTTCACTATATGTTCAACGACTCATCGGAAGTTGTATAGTGACAATAACGTTAAATACGGTCGAATGCGATTGTCCGAATACGAACGACGACGCCGAAAAACCGGGAGATTTTCGCGCCAAAACCGCTCCAGGCAACGCGCGCCTCGTTGACTCGTTCACGGCAAACTTCAGCGAAGTTGTGTCGACTTTCGGAAGGACGAATGATGGCTCGAGATTCGCGGCTGACGAAAAATCTCGCACGTGGAAACGCGATCGCGATGTCCGGACACGCGACGCGATCGGATTTATGTAGTAATTAACGACGCAAGGACGCTAATTAATATTCACGCTCGCTTTTTCGCGGACCGACGCGGTGATAGTGCACGGGTGTAACTGCGAACAGTAATGCACGGCGCGCCACACCAGGGGGCAGCACTGGATTGTATTCGAAAATGTACTTACTTATTGTTAGACTGAAGCACTCGATCGACCAATCAAAACGCAGAGATCCTCGGGCTCTCATTGGTCGGTCAAATGTTGCACTTTGACAAATAGATTTACGAATTCTACTTTGAAGTTTCCTTCGACATAGCACTGTTTACGAGTCGCTCTTGTTTATTAATTGGCGTTGCGTGTGCGTATATATTTGTATTGTATATTTTTGTCAATTGAAAGGTTCTATTTGAAACGAGAATATTATTTCGATTAGAATATCAAATGTCAAGCTATTCTCATCATGTCTTTCGTGTAATTATCGATTTTTTTTATTTGCATAGATTTTTCATAATACGCGTACGAGCTGAATTTTCTATCTTAAAGCATTCAATTGTTTAACACTTGTTATTTATTGGCACTGTTTTAGTTAGGTGATATGATTCTCTTTCATTCTTATATACAGCCCAATTAGAACAGAAAAGTCAAAATAATGTCAATTTGACGTCATCTTGACCAAAAGAACTCCAAATTTGATCAATACGACGTTAAAGTGACATTATTTTGATTTTCTGTTCTACTTGGGAGTTAATTAATAATTCAGATTATCTCGCATATCACTTTCATATCGAAATTATGATTAACTTTGTCTTTTACGGTTTGTATTTCTTCGGACTTTCATTGTTTTCGCATCCACATGTTTATACTCGATAAATCTATTGAGATTTTTGTTTTGTAAATAAATCAAAGATATGACTGTGTGAAATGCATTGGATATAATCATCTGATCGTCAGAAATTATCTTCGAACTTTCTATCATACACAACATTTTTCTTCTTCTTTTTGTTTCGCGCGCGCGAATGACATTTACATATTTATTATTCTCTTCTATATTCTGCACGTTATTTCTGTAAAATCCAAGCTAAACGAATATAAACGATCACGAATATCAGCGAAAAAAAACATTATTTAATTTGATTTTATAATAAATTATTGTATAAACAATTTTATTTGTATTAACGATATTTTTAAAGAAAAATATGTGTTAAAAATATAATAAATTAATAATATAATAATTTATTTTTCACGCTTGTTTGCTGGTATTGTTTATAAACATATTTGTTTTTCTCGTCACTTCTCTTCACTTAATCTGGAACATAAAAGAAAAAGAAGTAAAAATATTCTATTTAATTCAATAATCAGAGTATTCCTTTCCAAGTATTTAAAATTTCGCGGAAGGAATTAAAGGTATCTAAAAATAAAATTCTGGACGCCTCCGAAATCTGTGCAATATATGTTTTCCTCATATTTCGGAAGCGTCGCTTTTTTATTCGTTTAGAGAATATTAAAGCGCATTTAAAATAAAATAAAAAATCGACACTCGCGAAATTTGTGGTATATCGGAAACTGTGTCGCGGTTTTAGTCTCTTTTTAATAATTTTCGCGAAACCTAACACCTTCCATATAAACTAATAGAAAAATTGATGCTCACACAATTTGTGCATTTTTAAACACGTGCAATTTATCAATATATTGGCTTTCGAACGATGATTTTGCACAGATTAATTTGTATTAATAATATTTGAGAATATGATACGTGTGTGCTCTTCAATTTATAGTGTAATTAAGCATTTGTTATAAGATAGAATCCATCGCAACTAACTCGACAAAGGTTCTTGTTATCGCGGGTTAATAGTACGTTAATGTGAGTCTCTTAATTCCTTGCAGGCTTTATCTCGTTGATTAGTGGGCCAAACAACGTGCGGAATAAGGAAAAATGAAGAAACGCGATAACCGAGCAAAGAACTTTCCGGGTACGTGATTTGGGTGAGTAAAATCTACATGAAGGTGCAAGGGACACCACCAAAAGCGGAGGTAACTTAGTCGCCTGAGGTCGCTGCAGCTATTAAAGTCCTCTTATCTAAAAACTCCTTTAAAGATGTAACGTCAAAAAAAGAAATTCATCGCGCAGACCAGGCCTGGAATCGGCTCATTTTGTGATCCCCAGAAAGATCGCATCTTAAATTTCTGTTTATAAATTTTGTTCTCTTGACTCTTCAAGCGTGCTTCCGATACAATTTTCCAATAAATTAAAGACAGTCTCGTCGAAGCACGAAAAAAAAATCTTGTGACTCTCATTTATGCATAATATAGCGCAGCGGTCTCTCGTTGCGGCAAGTTTACAGTACATCTCCGCTATAATCGATCGATATCGCTCGTTTCTCCTGCGAGAGCAATGAATTTGTTAGCACATTTATTGAAATTTGTTTATGAAGCCATTCCATGCTAATGTAATTACGCTTACATTTTAACACGACGGCGCGAACCACTACAGTAATTTTATTGTTGCATTTTCATAGTTTAATTTCCGAGCATTGTACATGTGCGGTGCACACGATGCGGATATTTTGGTACTAAACATCCGGATGTACTTAATAGCGAACGCTATAATTTTATCTTATATTTGGACAATTTATTTAAAAGCGATATATGATTTCGCCGTATTTGCAATAAAATATGGCAATTAATTGTATTTGCGCAATTAAATTGCTGCATATAATGTTGTTAAATAATTAATATTCATATTACTTTATAGTAACATTTTTCAATGTGTACTAAGAATGTAATAACTAATTACACGAGAAAAAATTAACTTATTATAGTTAAATTTTAACTGTCTATATTAAACATAAAATTTAGTTCTCGTGCCTATTATAAATAAATTTTAGCTAATATTTGCATTTTTTAACTATAACATTTTCTGTTAAAAAATGGTAATAATTCAATCAACCAACTCTGGCAAATAAGTAATTTTATTGAATATTCACAACGTTTCGGCCGTGGGTTTCGGCCCTTATCAAGTGCTATAATATAATATTAACAATTATTTTCTGTTAAACTATAGCTAAAAATATTATCATAGCTATTTAGGCATGACAATTAAATTTCAGGTTGTAATACGGGGGGAGGGATAAAATTTAGCTATGGTGACTAATTTTTTTTCGTATAATTACACGGAATAAATTAGCTATTATAGATAAATTTTAGTTGTCTTTATTTTAAAGAGATTTAGTTATGCCTAAATTTTGGCTATGACAACTAATATTTTTGTAACATTTTCTATTAAACTATAGCTGAAAAATATTAGTTACCATAGCTAAAATTTAGAAATGATAATTAAATTTCAGATTGTAATATAAGCACAAAATTTAACTATGATGGTTAATTTTTTTCCATGTAGTAAGATGAAAATTTTTTGAAACTAAGCACATAAGTTTTATTAAAAGAACGGCATTTCTCTATTTCATTAACTATTCCCGCTTAAAGATTTTACCGGAAATTACTAATATGCTTATAAAAAGAATCTAAAGAATCTTGCTGAGTTTATTTGATTTTGATTTATAAATAGTTCAAATTTAAATATGCACTTTAAAACCTCTATTACATATTATTTCCAAAATTTGGTTTTAATTAATAGATTCGATTGTTTTATAAAAAAACTACAATTTTCTTGATACGTTTTGAAAATAATTCTAGTAATTAAAAGTTCAATTAAAGAAAACAGATGCTCGAAAATATAACATATTGATATTTTTTTATTGTAACATTTTGTTTTTATTATATGAAAATTGCTATATAACTTTTTAATT
Organism: Nylanderia fulva; assembly: GCF_048542155.1. Lineage (NCBI taxonomy): Eukaryota > Metazoa > Arthropoda > Insecta > Hymenoptera > Formicidae > Nylanderia > Nylanderia fulva. Next base: position 3,034,580 of record NW_028190304.1, read on the forward strand.
TTAATCAATAATTTAGAACACTTTTTGAAATAATTATCTAAGATTGAAACATTATTCAGAATTAAAGTAAATTTTTCTTGAAAAGAGGTATATATTATTTGAAAAGAGGTATATATTATACACAGAGAGAATTTTCTCGTAGAATTTAGCCTGAAAATCATGATTATATTTTTACAATAAAAAATATTAATATCTACCACAATAAGATATAAAAAGTATGTTTGATTAATTTCATTATGTATATAGTAAAATTTACTATGTACATATATTAATATTTTTTTAATAAAATGTACATGTTAATATTTTTTATTGTGTAAATATTAATCAGAGAAACTCTTATAAAATTCTTACAATATTATAATGTCCCATGATTATGATTTTCAGGATAAACTCTAACAATAAGAGAAAATTCTCTCCTAAAAATTCTTTTCTCCTCTCTTTTGAAAAATATGAAAATTTAAGAAATGTTTAGCTCTTTCTAAAAACCAAAAAATCGTGGAAACTTTTTTATGTTCTACTTCTCGAAAGTCAACACGACAATCTTAGATGACTCATGTTGGCAAACTGCGATCGATAGAAACGACATGTCGACGATCGCAATTTTTTGCCGAGTGCTCTAAATAATGAAAGTCCACCCATTTCTCGATGAACGCCAAGGAGACGGGTAGAATTGCGTGCTACCTCGCTCGTTCCTTTCGTGTTCGCTTTCGTTTGTTCGACCTGTCTTCAAAAGACAACCATCCTCGTCTGTGTATTGAACTTCTTCCTGCGAATTAAATATTTAATGCGCGGATCGATACTGTTTCGTACATCTACACTCTCCGCGACACGGACTATCCGGCTTGCTCTATGAGAGACTCTTCCACTAACCAGTCCGAGAAATTACGAGCCGACCCTTCCTCATACGCAAATACGTTCATGTATGTCAGACGTCATTCGCAATCTGTTTTCCTGCCTCTTTGAAGATGGGACCACCTTTTTCTGCACAACTGATATAACTTGATACCACAAACAAAAATACGTGATTTACTTTGAAAAAGATGAAAGCTTGGAAATAATATTTATATTCATCTCTTAACCGTGAGTAAACAGAGAATTTAAATATGTAGAAAATAACGTAATTATTATTTAATACTAAATTTTGATACTGATAAATTTAATCATCCAAATTTTTTGCTTAAAAAATATATTCTTTTATTTACTTTAAATATTTTTTATATATTACATTGACTCAATTAGTATATTTTAAGCATAATTTGATATTACCAAATATATTCTCTGTCCTCTTTTATATTTTCATAAAGCTATAGTAATTCTGTGATGACAGATTAGAATATTTGTTCAATAAATACATCACACAAAAGAATATATTTACTATTCAATTATGTTGGTTCTACTTGAAAGTCAACTTTTCCTTAAGTCAATATAACACATCGTTTAAATGTCACGGAAATATTCATTGGCATGAAACTCTTATATCCCGCGACAATTATCTTCTCCTATAGTTCATCTACCTACGTATCTCAAACGCCTACCACTTTCCGTCCTTTTACCTTTCCTAAGTCTCGTACGATATGTCACGCTATTTCTCGAACGCAACGTACATTGCAATTCAGCGCTGACGGTAATGTCATGTTACCACGAAGGAAATAAAAATTTTCATGGCTCCATGTCGCATAGTGTAGATTGATACCACGCGCAAGATGAACTATAAGAAAAACTGGAAATTACCCAGAGGAACAATCGTTTAAACATAATGACATTAATAAAAGAGAAAATTATTACTGCGACAGCATAGTTGAGGATACAAGATATATATGAGCTTTTTATTCTAAAAATACCTAAAAACCGGAATTTGAAATTTCTCTTAAAATAGATCACATCGCTTTGTAGACACATCTTCAACCTCATTTCAACATATAGCGTATTTTCAAATTTTATCTTTACAAAATTAAACTGTATTAAGCATAACGTTTCAAAGTAGCTCAAAAAACTCGGTATAAAATAGTAACGTTATTATAAGAAGAATTTTATCTCAATGGCAATTTTTCATCCGTGTCTCTTTTATACATTTTTCGAAGTTAAAGAGAAAGATATAACAAAAGAAGAATACGTGAGTGTTATAATTGATCTCTATCGCTCCACTTTAGCTTCCACACAACCGAAGATGGCATGAATTATTATAAGCGCTCTATAGATTTCTACGTCTATGATATACTTCTTCCTTGTATCTCTTACGCGCGAGGGTCATAACTATAAACGAGAATGAAATTCGCTCAATAAAGTGCGACTGTGCTACTGTGCGCTATGCTCGTACATATGTATGAGTACATACAAATGTACGGTTAGAATAAAAAGATTTTTCAGAGACGAGAGAAAAGAGAGAGAGAGAGAGAGAAACCGAGTAGTACGCCCGGGTGTTAAAGTACCCTGGGCTTTTAAACTGGTTACCCTACTTCCTCATCCCGCTCCTTCTGAATGTTTGATGTTGAAAAATTCGCGTACTCTCGGAACGCTGATCTTCTTTTAATTTTTCTTTCCAGTATCTTTCCGCTTATCTGCTACAGACGTATCTCTAGTCGCGAGTACGAATGTAAGAAAAATCGCTGACATTTCGAGCGATCACTTACCAAATATAATTTCCATCCATTTTGTTATGCATTAAGAGGATTTTAAACGCTCTTGAGAAGTCTATTGTTTTTTTCCTGTTTTATCGACAAAATGTGAGGTTAGATAAACTATAAATTTATTTATTGGTTATACGGATTGTTTTTATCTGAAATTAGACCAGGTCGAATTTGACATTGGATAAAGAAATATAAGTGAATGTTTAGATATCAATTTGGAAACTTAGTAAACGAGAATAACTCAGTCTACATTTTCATGTGGGCACCAAAATGTAGGATGAATTATTCTTGTTTACTAGGCTTCCAAATTGATATCTAAACATTCACTTATATTCCTTTATCCAATGCCAAATTCGGCCTGGTCTAATTTCAGATAAAAAACAATCCGTATAGCTAATAAATAGATTTATCATTTATCTAACCTCATATTTTGTCGATAAAACAGGAAAAAAACAACAGAATTCTCAAGGACGTTTAGGATCCCCTTAAATCTGCATACATTAGCATAAATGTACACATGCGTAATAATTTAATCGTACATATGTATACATAAGGTATAAATTAAATATTTTGCAACAAATAAGTAATTTTGTGTGCCACGTTTTAAACGTGCTAGAAAAAAAAATATATTCGGTATCGATTTTATGTCTATACTTGATTGATGTATTACCGTTGCGCGGAAAAAAGTAAAATTATATTTCCCTGAGTCCTGATATACATATCAAGTCGTCAAATTAATAATTTGCATCAAAATATGATTAAGTATAATTAGACGTTACGTCAAGGAATCTACCATCAAAGGGTATTAGTCAATCACGTTTCCTATATAAGCAGACAGAGATCACTCAGCTGATGTGTAGTTCATACCGGTTAACGAGCTGACCGCATAGGACACCTACGGTTGATCCACATGCCGACCCTGCCGATGTTCGAATCTCTGATCTTGCATTTGTGGCCAATCAGCAGCTTTGATATCAAAGGACTTAGAACCGACAGAATTGCAAACTAAATGCGAGACGTGAAATTCCAGCATAATTATCCAAGATCTAAGCATAATTTCTCGCTTTTTTATATTCCTATTTGTATGCTTTTGACATCGAATAATGTTAATACACAAATGTCGCGGAATTAATCAAAATATTAACGAAATATATACACTACTGCTCAAAAGTATTTGCCCACCTATAGGTAAATTGTGTTTAAATGACTATAAATGACTATAAAATAATGACTATAAATGACTATAAAATAATGACTATAAATGACTATAAAATAATTATTATAAATGACTATAAATTAATAACTATGAATATGACTATAAAATTTGTCTATTACTCTTTCCGGCCTTATAAAGTCCGACAATTATGCCTCTTTTCTCTTCAGATAATTCTTTTTTTACCATTTTAATATTACGTGGAAGAAAAAAAACACTATTTTTGCAAAATATGCGTTGAAAGATGTCTGTTCAAATGGCAGCAGATAACTGACGCAAATCTATATTCGCTACATTCTAAAATATCGAATAAACAAAAAAATTCCAAACACATTTGAAACACACATCTCTGTAATAAAAACTTAAAAAGTACTCATTTTAAAAAAAAAGTTAAAAATACCTTATTTGACTTTGTAGCTATCTGTTAGTAAACATGAAGTGATATTGATAATATAACTATTGAGAACAACTTTCTGTTAGCCCATAAACAATAAACATCGATGAAAGGCAATAGACACAAGTTTAGTTTTCGAGTTTTCTCTTAAATTAAAGGTGGGCAAGTACTTTTGAGCGATAGTATATATATATATATATATATTTATATATCTGAAGCGTGCTCGCAGCATCACATATATCTATAACGTAATAATTAATTGAAAATTCTATGGACATTTATAAAACTTCAGGGAAATAATAATTACGATACTCATAGCAGAAATCCATAATAATTCAAGTTGTATGCTACATAACAATGCGTTTCACGAAGGAAGGAGCGTATGGCTTGTCAGCGGAATGCATTTAACTCTGACACGCACAGCGCTTTAAACTCATCAGCTTTTACATGGGATTTCAAATGACTCGCAGAAGGTTTCAAACGAAAAACGCAAGTCAGTTGGTCAATCCATTAGAACCATTTCGTTCGAGAGTTGCTGCGTAACGCTTGCGATTCCGACTGACTTGCATTACACATGCATTGCCTCAAGAAGCATATGCCGCCGACTTATGACATTCCTTCTTCTCCCTTTACTGAAATCCATCGCGTTCGTTGTCTTAAAATGCAATATTCAATTACGTATATTGCGAGGTGGAAAAAAAATATAAGCGTGCATATATCTTACGCGGAGAAAAGCTGTATCATTATAATATGTATGATAATTTTATTTATGTATATATTAGCACACACACACACATACATGCACACACGCATTTTACCCACACACACATGACATAAGCCGTTATTGCATTAAATCCCTTTGCATTCTGCTTTTAATTTTTAACGTGGTGGGCACTTTTTCGAAAAACGCGTTTTACCGCAGCCCTTTGTTGTCGTGTGTATAGCAACACTCAGTTTGTACGGATTCCAAGAGCCGAACCGCTGCTGGGATGCTTTGTTTGACGACTGCAGAATCTAAAGCGCGCGAGTCATAACACTACGGCGTTTCGTTTAAAATTGCCCGATAATGGCCGCTGCGGTTTCGGATTGACGTGCGGCTCTTTTGTAACCATGCTCATGCAAACACGCTTTCATTCGTTCTCGCTCGGTCCCTGTCATCGGGTTGTCCATCCAATTCTGGTTTTCGTACACGTGTTCGTCACAGTCGCGCAACTTTATAAGCAATAACCGAACGCGCTCGCGACAGCTTTACGGGTTGCAATCCTTACGCCCTTGCATCACGGCCGGTTGCCAGATGCGGTCAGCTATATTTTTTATGCATTCGCATTTTACGAGGCACGAGCTCTCTCCTTATCACAGCCACGCACTCGCAGGGGAGAACAATTTTATGTAATTTTACAAGCCACACACGAGCAACTCGCAAAGCTCCGACGTTTATCATCGATTATGCATTATACGATAATCCTGGTTTGGGTTAAGCATTGTAGAGACTGTTGTTCTGAATCTTATCCTGTGTAGAATTTTATTCGAAAATATATGTATAAATGAAGATCCCTACTCAACACGCTTTAATAAAAACAAAATCTGCAAAGCGGGGCTTTAAATAATTTTATCTAAAGCCGAATTTCACAACGTAGATAATAGTACTTTTCTTAAAAAAGACATTTCAAGTTTTAATTTATATAAAGAGAATAAGAAGACGAGATAAACGTGCTCTCTACTTGTATATCTCGAAATAATGTATACACGATGACTCAGTGTCGATCGACATCGCGACAAAAGAGGATGGCAGCAGTACTTGAAAGAGAAGCTCTAGAGTCGATCGACAAGTATGCGCGTACTTTGCATGTACATACGTCACAGAATAAATATAGCGTTCGTTTATAAGTTGTTCCTATTTTTATGTCATTATAACGGAAATAATGCTACTTGCCTTATGCACCATCCCATATGTCGCAATTCCCAGGACAATCCGATTTTATACTCCCGAGTAGTCAGATATAGAATCTTAGACCTCGTTTTTTTTTATCAGAACAATCGCAACATAATGCAAATCTATACGTGCCATATTTAGAATTCTAAATACTGATTCGCACTAGAAAAAAATTCCAAGTGTCATAAAGCTTTTATAAGCTATAGTTATAGATTTGTAGACTCTTTGTATCACTTTGCATTACACAAATAGACGCGTCAATCTTGACACGAATATGTTAAGTGTTCAGCTATATTGTTCATGATTATGAGTCGACGAATTTTATTTTTTTTTAATTGACGATAAAAAAAATGACCCCATTTATGCAGTTAAATAAATATCAAGCATTTGCCTAAAGAAGATTATAACTATCCTCTACACGTCTATACAATATACATATACATGTGTATCATAACATGTACAAAGTATAAACATACTTATCACTGTTTTCATTATGCTAAACACCTGACTACTGTTTGCTTATATGACGGCAACCGTCTTTATCTGTTCGCGAAAAGCATTTCAACTCATTATTCAAAATAAACGTGTAATTTTTTTTACAAAAAAAGTGATGTCAAAAAGATCTGTTTTTTTTTTTGCCCATTTTATAGGGTCAAATTTTGGGACCTCAAATTTCAAACTTTTTTATGCCAAATAGTATTATATCATGAGACATTAATTCCAGAGAAATTTCAAGATGAGCATAGGCACGGTTCTTTAGATATGAAGAAGTGAAAGCTCATTTTGAAATTTTACTAGGATTAATATATTTCATCTAATAGTCCTACTATTTGCTATGAAAAAAAGTTTGAAACTTGAGGTCCCAAAAATGGGCAAAATTTGCCATCAATCTTTACGTAATTTTTCATATAAAATACGCAAATCAATAATTTCTATAAACATTTTTCTTGATAAGTGATCAACGCGCGCGGTTTTCCATAAACAAAATTGCTCGAGTGTTACGCTTATAATCTTGTCCCGGCCTCAATTTTCACATATAAAAATTGCACATGCGTCTGTCTAGTCCACAAATATAATCCCTTCGTATCCTGTCTTCGTTCGTGACAGAACTAGGACAGCGTGACGGTACTCGGTGGTGTGCTCTATACGTTTCGAGTATTCGAAGTAGCTGATAACTTCGCTTATACATCGGAAACAGAGGTTCGTCGAGAGGGTGATTCGCACGCCACCGATTGACGGTGGCCATTAAAATCTATTAAAATCCAATCAATGAGCCGCGAATTACGCCATCTCTTTTCCGCGTGCGTAGTTTTCAGAAACGGAAACTACGGACAAACTAGATATTCCGATGTAGCTCCGCGAGCAACGCGCGGGGAAACACAGAGGGAGGATAGAATAAGTAGGTTAACGAAATGGTCGTTCGCAAGCTTGAAATACCGCCACCAATTTCCAGTGGTCCTCAACTCGATTCGAAGTTCCTCCACTCCCGGGATATCACCGTGTTAGAATGCGCCACGAAGCGACAACAATTTTCCAGTCGGTTGTTCCTACTTCGTGCCGCCATGCATGCATGCGCAAAACGTACTTTGTACGTAAGCCTTGGAAATAGAAGATGTTCCTCCTCGCATCCCCGTATTCCCTCTTCTCTTCAACCCCAAAGTCGCGCGGTTCTTCTTCGGAAACGATCCCCTCGAATCTCCAGCAAGCGGAGATTCCATCTCGAGGAAGCGGAAAGGAGAAAAAAGGGTGGAAATTATCGAGTCTCGGGAAGAAGAGGGCGGATACTTGATTAGCTCATACAAGAAAGACATTCCGCAAGTAGATTCTTCGCGGTCCGTTTTTATTCCGGATCGCTGTCGCGTTTCGCTTCGCAACGCTAATTGCATTATTATCGACACTTGTTCTTCATTTTTTCTTAGCGCTCGCATTCTCACACTTATTCATTATGTCTTGTATCGAGAATACAATCGATAATGGCGAAAATAGTAGAAAGTAATTGAGACGCGTATAATAAAGGTAAATTGTCCAACGTATTTGATCGGCAAACAGAAGAGTGTGAAATTGTTATAATTTCAAGTTAAAGATTACTTTACAAAGGATAAATTTTGCTACATGACGTTTTTTTATATTACATATGTTATTTATCATATACAAAAGTAATTTATGCATATTGTAATTATATAATTTTTTTGAGAGACTATAAGTATTACGACTGGACGTAATAAAACACACTTATTGAGTTGTACAAGAAAAGCAGAGACTTTATTATATATAATACAATAATATAATATTGAGAAGGAAGAGAACTACGCACGATGTCAAACACAATACTGTACTCGTATAATTATATGAGAGAAAAGAACACAAGACTAACTGATTAACGGAACGAACTAACGTACGATGTGAGACAAAGATAAAGAAGCGCAACTGCCGATTTAAGTCACATTTACAGACATTTAGTGAGCAAAAGAACTAAATATAATCATAATAATTTTAGGTATTTGAAAGAAAACATACAATTGCATCAATTATGCTGATATTTATTGGAGTTGAATATACAAAATGTCAAACAATTGAGACCAAAGAGAAGAAAATGAATAACAAAGAATACGCAGAAAAACATTTTAGCGGCAATATCAGTGATATCAGTGTTATAAGAATATATAATTCAGGATATATAAAGTTGACACATAGCAGCCTGCATAATTATTTTACTTTTTCTGTATGTGTGTACGTGCGTGTGTGCGATCGTATTCAAGAAGTATCATACCAATCAAAATATTAGCTGTTTCCACTAAGATTAATGTGCGTAAATATTCACGATATGGCTGATGCTGTTGTTTCTCTGACTCGTGAACCTAAGAGTAACATTGGTAAAGCCGGGTCCACCTTTAAGAAGACTGGCGAAAGCACCTTTGCCATTTGTCATCTGATCAAGCGATTGAATCATAGTGATGCGTTCCCATGACGAGACATTGAAAGTCTGCTCCAGAATGATGACCTTCATCCAGGAAGATGGCTTGAAAATATTTCTCCTAAGTACAAGTCTGTCACCAGGCACTCTGTAGCCGACGATCAGATTATTTGACTTGTTGGCGGCGGCGGCATACTGACCGATGGCACCATCAGTGGGTACGGTGTTTATAGCCAAAAAAACGGCGACTATAAAAGCCAGACCGATTATGTATTTTTGTGCCGACATGTTGGCTTATTCCGTACTCGAAAATCGCGTGATATCACTGCAGGTTACTCGACTTCTGTTAACACAGCGGGCGATCGGCGTTTAAATACTCGCAATAATCGCTTATCGCGAGACTTATCATGATTACATCGTTGATATATCACCGTGTTCTGGGAAGATACACTCTAAAAATTAATTTGATCAATATGATTCACGTCATAATACACATATATGAATGTGTAATATACATACTCTATTAAAAAAAAATTAGGAATTTTTAATATATTGTATAATTTCAATATTATGTACATTATCAATAATTTATATTTTACCTATATACGTAAAGAGAAAAATGTAGAGACTTAATAATTACAAAAAAAATTAATTTAATTTTTTGTCGTATTTGAAACATTTAGAAAATATTGGCATAGACATATACATCGATATTTTTAGTGTATAGTTGCAATAATTATTTTAATTATAGATTTATAATAAATAATATAGATGTGTTTGAAATATTACAAACATGATTTGCACGCACACGTGCACATTTCTATCCTGGTGTGTGATTCATTGGGTAGATTATGCAGAAGTGTTTCAATATAACCAAATAAATATTTTTATCGCTCAAATATTATAAAAGTCTTTTTAAAATCATATCTCAATTATCTTATTCTGTTTTCACAAATAATATCATTCACGATATATACAAGATATTTTATTATAAAATTAATATCTTTTAGATAGGTATAATAATTATTTTTAATAATAAATCATGTTATATATATAAGATATTTGATACAGATTTTATAACAATGAACTTTATAATATATGATCATTGATATTTTAATGTAATAATCGTATAATGTATGTATTATATCTATCCTATCACATGCATACACATTCACATTGTCAGAATATATCTTTTAGACCGATAATAACCGTACATTTAAAACCACTGCACAATATTTGAATTTATCAATGTGTTAAAACATATATTTAAAATATAAATTATATATTTTACATATATTAAATATATATATATATATATATATATATTATATATATAATATTGAGAAAGAACAAAACTACACAGGATGTCAAACACAATACTGTGTGATTATATGAGAGAAGAAAACACAGGACTAACTGGATTAATGAAACGGACTAACGTGCAATGTGAGACAAAGGTAAAGAAACGCTCGCAACTGGCGACTTAAGTGACATCTACAGACATGTAGTGAGCGAAGGAACTAAGTATAATGGTAATAATAAGTTTAGGTATTTGAAAGAAAACATACAATTGCATCAATTATGCTAATATTTATTGGTGTTGAATATACAAAATATCAATCAAGACTAAAAAGAAGAAAATGAATAACAAAGAATATGCAGAGACATTTTAGCAGCAATATCAGTGATATCAGTGTTACAAGAATAAATAATTCAGCATATATAAGGTTGACACATAGCAGCCTGCATAGTCATTTTACTTCTCTTGTATGTGTGTACGTGGATGTGTGCGATCGTATTCAAGAAGCATCATATTAAAGTATTAGCTGTTTCCACTAAGATTAACGTGCGTAAATTTCCATGACGTGGTTGATGCCGTGACCTCTCTGACTCTTGTATCTAATGGTAACATTGAAAAAGCCGGGTCCACCTTTAAGGAGACTGGCAGAAGCACCATTGCCGTTTGTCTTCTGGTCAAGCGATTGAATCATAGTGATGCGTTCCCATGACGACACATTGAAGGTTCTTTCTTCTGTGACGACCCTCATCCAGGAAGATTCCTTGACAATATTCTGCCTGAGTACAAGTCTGTCACCAGGCACTCTGTAGCCGACGATCAGATGATTTGACTTGTTGGCGGCGGCGGCATACTGACTGATGGCACCATTAATGGGTACGGTGTTAATAGCCAAAAAAACGGCGACTATAAAAGCCAGACTGATTATGTATTTTTGTGCCGACATGTTTTGGCTTATTCCGTACTCGAAAATCGCGTGATATCACTGCAGGTAACTCGGTTACTCGAGTTCTGTCGACACAACGGACGATCGGCGCTTAAATACACGCAATAATCGCTTATCGCGAGACTTATCATGATTACACCGTTGATGTATCACCGTGTTCTGGAAAGATACACTCTAAAGGTTATTTTAGTAAATATGATTCACGTCATAATTCACATATGAGTGTATTATAACACATGTTCTATTAAAAAAATTAAGAATACAATTTTTGATATTATATATTGAATAATTTCAATATAATGTACATAAAATATTAATAATTTATATTTTACCTATATGTAAAAAGAAAAATGTAGAGATTTAATAATTACAAAGAAAATTAATTTAATTTTTTGTCGTATTTAAAACATTTTGAAAATATTAGCATAGACATAGATCGATATTTTTAGTATATAGTTGCGATAATTATTTTAATTAGATTTATAATAGATATTATAGATGTGTTTGAAATATTATACAAACATTATTTACATGTACATGTGCACATTCCTATTCTGGTGTGTGATTCATTGGGTAGATTACGCACAAGTGTTTCAGTATAACCAAATCAATATTTTTATCGCTTAAATATTATAAAAGCCTTTTCAGAATCATATCTCAATTATCTCAATTATTCTGTCTTCACACAATTAATATCATTCACGGTATACAAGATTTTTTTATAAAATTATTTTTTTTAAATAGGGATAATTATTATTATTTTTAATGGCAAATTGTATTATACAAGATATTTGATACAGATTTTATAACGATAAACTTCATAATATAGCATCATTTATATTTTAATGTAATAATCGTGTAATGTATGTATTATATCTATCCTATCACATACATATATATACATCCACATTGTCAGAATATATCTTTTAGATAATATAACTATACATTTAAAATCACTGTACAATATTTTAATTTTTTATTGTTAAAATATATATTTAAAATATAAATTATATATATATATATATATATATATATATATATATGTATATATATATATATATATAATTATAAATGCTTCAATAAAGATACGTTAACATGTTTAGAGGCAATAAAAATGTAAAAAGAATCAAGTTTTGTGTTTTTAAATCGTGATACGAATAAATATAGAATATAAGTATACGTATTACATATTACGTGCATTGTGAATTGTAATAATTTATCAGTATTAATCTCACGTTGACGCGGATTTACGTTTTATTTTTTATCAAATTATATGTGAAAAAGATTATTGTTTAAAAAACTGAACGTATTCTACTCTTTCACGTTTGCATTTCCGAAATGTTGAAGCTTTCCAATTGCAAGGGTCACAGCTGCTTTGTCAAGGCTGTTGGAGATTGTTTGCTCAGATGCTTGTTAACCGTGTGAGCATCCAATATGTTACCTCGTGTATGCACTTAGGTCCTGCATCGAGAATAGATTCACTCGGATCATTAAGTCAATTGGTGGATACACGGTGACAGAATATCGGCCATAACAGCCGTGAAATTCTCGCAGAGAGACTGTAGTGTCGATTATGCATCTTGAAATAACTCTCACACATACGTAGACAACAATTGTCAAGAATATTTCATATCAAACAATTAAAGATACGTAAATCATCTGTGTCAGAAAAGAATATTTTTTTATCTTACCTATTATATTCTTAACAGTAATTAATTATTAGAGAAATTTATTGTTTTTATATAAAAACAAAATAATTTAATTAAAAATAAGTATTTAATTACTTTTATATAAAAAAAGATACCTTTCAATTTAAATATGCATGAAGATGTTTACAATTCTTTAATTTACATTCAATCAAAACTTATGCTAAAATAATATCAACTATTCCACAGAAAATCTGTATAAATAATATTACTGTTTGCTGATAAATTAATGTTTAAAAAAATGCATAGTTATAAAAAATTTCGTGATATTCTAATAAAGTATAAATATTTATATAACATGTAGCTCAAAAAAGATGTTTCTTATATTTTATAAAGATGTTCGTAAATCTATTTTTTAAATATAAATATTAAAATATTTTGAAATATATTTGACACATTTTCCACTTATAAAAGTAGCGAAGAAAGAAATGCTGGTTCCTTTTGTATAAAAAGATTAACTTCATCATCGCTTATTGTTTATTTAAATCAAATACAGTATCTATTATATTATATAATGCAGTGTGTTATTATACTTATATCAATATGAAATATAATCCAAGATTTCAAGATATACATACATACATAAATAATATCCACTTGTTAATTAGCCAGTTATTTATAAAATAAATGCTTTATTTAATATCATTTCTATCCAAAGAATTTTAATTGCTAAGCGATTTTAAATAAACATCTGCTCATCACTCATAAAAAAAATATCATTCTATTGCTAAGAAAACTAATTATTCATTTTCCTTATTTTAAGTAACGATTAGTTTTAACAAAGAATATTTTTTTTCTAATAGACTTAAAATAAACTCATGACAAATATTAGAAATACTCATTATCATATATTCAAAAGAGGAAATTATTTTTTTTCAAGAATATTAAAAATTTTTATCAAAAAAGTCAGATAAAAAAAAACAAATATTCTATTTGTTTTAATTTAATATTTTTCATTGAAGTATAAAACTTATTAACATTAAAAACACATTTTGAATAAATTTGATGCTTATGATGAACTTATTATATATTTGCGGGTATATGAACTTATGAAATACCCGAAAACAGGTAATATTTACTTGTATACAGTATGTATTTTTCTGTGTGCACTCACACAGATAAATGTGCAAGCGGATAATACGACGAGGCGGAGCGCCTCGACGACTTCCTTTCTACATAGGCATGATCAGACTCCGGGATGCAAGTGCACTTGCATTATTCATTCGACCAGACTGGCCCCGATCGCGGGACTGACTCAGCGATTCCCGGTGTGGCACCTGTCTTGACCGTGGCTGGTCCGAGACGCACTCGCACAGTCCTATCACCATCCCGCGTAGGATGCGCTTACCATTAATTATCCGGATATATGCCTTGGAAATCCGAGACCAAAAGCCGACTTCAGTCCTCTTAACGAGCCGCAGAGAGCCGTATCGATCAGGAATCAATGATAACTCTGCACGGGTTATATTGGACTGCCTAATTAATATTAAAGGTGATTTGAGATCAATTTTCTATCGTAAAATCGACTTTAGATATATTGTTGTTGAAGGAAATTTTTGGAAAAATTATAAAATGTGCTTAAAAGTAGAACATTATTTTATGATATTATAATTATATTTTATTATTATATCTTATATGCTGTCTTTGGTACTAAAAATTTATCTGAGCTTCATTTACCGATTTTCAATATTTGAAAATATTTTGGACAAAATATTTTTTAGAAAATACACATATAAAGATAAGAGTGTTATATAATATCATAAATGTAATTCTACTATTAAACACGTTAAACATTGTACGTAATTTTGATGATTTTATTGATCTCAAATAATAATCATATTCATAACTATAAATTTAATATTAGATTAGGTACATTTTAGAGTAGATAAATTAGGTTTAATATTAAATAAGTGATCAAAATATATTAAAATACAACCTTTTGAATATTTACAATGCTAAAAAACATTTGTAAAAAATATCACGTTTAGTACATTAATTTACAATATTGATGGGATTACATATGTATAACGCGTTGTATGTTGGCATTAACTATTAAAACGGAGAAGCGAAGCACCCCAAAGATATGAAACGAAAGAGTGACAAGGGAGCATGAACGGCCGTAGAGGTCAGTCGTTAGGACAATTAGACGAACAGAAAAGTTCCATTGGAGGCCTGTACCTTACTACCCATTGCAAGAATCAGAGTGACAGTTACTAGTTTTCTCCATTACTCAACGCCATTCGCTACTTCTCGCAAATTAACATACATATAACGCGTCCCTCTCGAGACGGAATTTTATAATTTGTCGTCAAAAAATCTGCGGCGATAAAATCGCTGCTAACGTCATTTATTCCCGCTAATATATTCCCGAGTAAAGTGTTTATTCAATAATAAAGCTAATATGCTTTATATCAGCTTCAGATAAAGAGACATGCATCTGCGTCTTCCTAAAAGCTAATCTATTCATTGATAAGAAATCAAAATGAGTTCTTCGTAAAGAAGAACAAATAACGAATCGTTATCTTTTCATTGGACGTTAATTACTGGGTTGAATGGAACGTTAATCTGCCATCGATTATCAATACGCAGAAAATTACGCCGAATATTAAATTACAGTTTTCAAGGCGTTTACATCAGATTCTTAATCTTTCTATAAGTTTAATTGAATTTTTTCTATTATTTTTTTTACATTTTAATCGCATATAATCACAAATAAATAAAAATATGATAACAATTGATTGTAGGACATTTTTAAGGGGTAATCCTAATGGTAATCCTAAACGTTCTTGAGAAGTCTGTTGTTTTTTTCCTGTTTTATCGACAAAATGTGAGGCTAGATAAACTAAATGGTCGAGAGAAATGAAGTGTAGATTGTGGTTTAAAAATTAAAGAGCTGACTTTAAAATATTCTTATTAAACTAAATATAAATCTATTTATTGGCTGTACGGATTGTTGTTTTCCTACATTTTCATGTGTGCATAAAAATGTAGGATATGAGTTATTCTCGTTTACTAGGCTTCCAAATTGATACGTAAACATTCACTTATATTCTTTTATCCAATACCGGCCTGGTCTAATTTCAAGTAAAAAACAATCTGTATAGCCAATAAATGGATTTATAGTTTATCTATACATTTTGTCGATAAAACAGGAAAAAACAACAGACTTCTCAAGGACGCTTAGAATTCCCTTAAAACCTAGGTAAAACTGTAACAGATTTATAGCAATTTATTATACGTATATCAATATGAATATTAATATGAATATCGTTAAACTGTAATGAGCTCTGTGCATTAAACACGATTTCATAGTAACGACGTTAATCCGTATGCGTATTTCAAGTCTAACGCGTACGTCATAAATCCATTATTCGTCGAGGGTATATGTTACGAAGAGAGATCAGGCATAGGGGTTTGCGATATAGTTTTGGTTTATGGAATTCTGATCGTTCTCGCGAATAGCAGTTACACAACATATAACTATCCTATGTATGTGGGATTTGCGTTCGTACGATAAGGTTAAACAATCATTTGAGCCAATTGCAAACCGGAATTTCTGCACATCAAATTCATCGTCCATTAATCGCGTCATTAAACTTACATCTGTTCGTAATTTTCAGTTGTCATTTACTCGAACGTAAGCCATTGTGCTCTTTTTTCTTTTATCTTTATTCATTTTCTGATCTTTTCTAGCAATGAAAAATTTTCCTGCATCCTTCTACTTTTTAACGCAAATCAGACAATCGAGATAGATAAGAATTGAGTGACTTTGGAGTTGCTTTCGAGGGGCACATAAAATTTCAAACTCCCAATAAGTCACCAAATTTTGTATCAATTAAATAGGAAAAACTTTTTCTTTCTGTTATTTGACGCTAAATTTTGAAAAATTCCAATTAAAAATTTTTAAATCCTTGAAGAATTTTCATTGTAATAATATTAAAGTCCGAACAAAATATTCAAAAGAAAATTAATTTTACAATATTTTAATGTAAATTTAATAACACTATTTTCACTTTGTCTCATATATGTAATCAATTCTTAATTTCGAGCACTTACGTAATATTCAACATCTCATAAATATTGCGACAACTTGGGAATAAATTAATCAATTGAAATGAATTTAAAATACATATATCATCTTAAAATATTATATATACGTATTATATAGTATAATAATTTTCCAATGAGATTAACAATTAACTGACTATTTAAACTAACATTTTAATCTATAACAAAGTTGCCTCTGTGTCTGCGTATTAATATTCCTCCATTTTTGACGCTGAAATTGTCCTACTCTTATTCCTTCTGGGTAAACTCGATATTTACGCATTTGAAAAGGGGAATTGCGACGCGCAAAGCTTTTAAAATAGAAATTCTTAATGCGACTAATCCGCGGGGAAGCTCGAAGTGCAACGATATCGATGCACTTTCAGAGGGATGTGACTCGACGTGCGTCGCCGTAAAGTCGTTGAACGACGTCCCGATGGCCCTTCGTGGGCGCAAGTAATCCTCGTAGATTGGCGCGGCACAATAATTCGTCTCGTATCGGCCTCGTGGGGCTGAACCCGGGGGTGTTAAACGAGCGATATTTTTTCTCCGGAAATAGTAGCGTCGGTCGCTGCTACCGCACCTGTCCTACGATCTATCTAACGAGAGGTCTGTGCCAGTTTTTAGCGGCTTCCTTTTCCCATTCCCCGCTTTTAATCCTGCAAATACAATAAAACGGGCGCGTGGGCCCGAAATTATATGAAGATTGTCAAAAATTATTAACGTCACATTTTAATGCAATATCGATATATTATATATATTTTCACGCGCGCGATGTGAGAAAGATCGTCATTGATATTGGCATTCTTGATAATATGATAATATTATTGATTTTATCTCATTACGCTTTTTATTTAATTCGACATTCTCAAGAATTTTAAATTTTATTGCTTCTTCATTCTGTTTATCATAATCGATTTCCCCGAATGATAATGTCCAGACTGATTCCCGTCGATCCAATTCGATTTGATAGCAAAGAGTATTATCTTACGGATCAATGAGGGATACTTTCTTTATACATCGTTAAAATAAATAGCACAGCTAAAATCGCAGTAATTGCATATCATCGCGACATCCCAAAGAATGAGGTAGAGAAACAGACGCGTTATATCCGAGAAAATGTCACATTTGCGACACTCCTCTCTTCGTAGAACATGTTTTCCGCTGTATAAGTATTATTCAAAATGAAAAATTTGAGAACCTTACGGCGAGCTCCTAACATTGCACACGTGGAATCTTGATTGTGAAATATTCGTGCGACGTAGAGACAGCTCTTTATACAATCATCTAGTTTACGCGACAGATTCGCGCTGGTAGGGAATTAATGATACATATCATAACACAAGGTTTCTCGTTTACATTCGCATGGATGTTCAAATATTTAACAGTGCTCACGTATTTGCTCAGATACGTTGCATTGTTGGTATAACACTCTGCGGCTGCATTTGGCTCTTTGACAAAATAATCTCGCCCGAGGACTCTTTTTATTTGTACAATTTGCCAATCATCCAACGATAACGTCATTTCAAGCACGTATCCAACATTTTTCAAAAAGAAAATGAGATGTAAAGACGAAAATTTAACTATTTTATTTCGCATTAATGTTCATAATGTTCTTTATATATGATACGCTATATAAGAATCAGCATGTTTTCTTAATAAAGATTTTTTTTACAAAATTAGAAACAGTAAATTAAATCAATCAAAATTAATATTG
The DNA here is from genome assembly GCF_048542155.1 of Nylanderia fulva. Classification (NCBI taxonomy): domain Eukaryota; kingdom Metazoa; phylum Arthropoda; class Insecta; order Hymenoptera; family Formicidae; genus Nylanderia; species Nylanderia fulva. Next base: position 3,053,374 of record NW_028190304.1, read on the forward strand.
GACGCTAGTGGTGAAAATAAATTTGGCAAAATTGATTTTGACGTAACTAGCAATTTTATTCAATACTTTCACGACGTTTCGACCATTTGGTTGTGGTCCTTATCAAATAAGAATTCTATAACACAATATTACACAATAGTTTTTAACAATGTTGAAACATACAAGAACATATTTAAATGTTAAGTTATGACCACAAACACAAACATACCCATCAATTAAAATGAGATTAACGCAACATAAAACCGATCTTATTTAAAATTAATAGTTAAAAGAGGAACACGTTCCATCGCTATGATGTTTCGTCAACGACTAAATTTGAAACGCACACTGAAAAAAAAATTTTGTTGGATTAACAAAAATTCTGTTTGAAAATGGACGAAACGGAATTCTGGTTGAATCTACCAGAATTCTTTTTAATGCAACAAGAATCTACCAGAATTCCTTTTAATGTAACAAGCATCTTGTTTGTACAACAAATCTGTTTGTTGGTGCAAACAAGATATTTGTTGTATTAAAAGGAATTCTGGTAGATTCAACCAAAATTCCGTTTCGTCCATTTTCGAACAGAATTTTTGTTAATCCAACAAAATTTTTTTTTTAGTGCACCACTAAACAATCTTTATTATTTTGTCGTAAATATTTGTCAAATTCTCAGTGTTTTTCTGTAGGTTAACAGTATTATCATGCTTCTTTATGAAGAACATTTCAGCAATCTCTCTCTTTCTTACATGTTTCTCATTATGTAAAATGGTCGGTGATTTCCAATTAAAGTCATGTCCAAAATCACATCTGTGTTTACTCAAAACCGAATGATTAGACTCATGTAATTTAATATTGCTAGTATGTTCCTTCACTCTAGTGCATAAATGTCTTTTCGTTTGTTCAATGTATGAGGCATTACAATTTTCACAATTAATCTTGTATACTACATTCGTTTTTATATCATTAGTTATTAAATCTTTACCTCGTTTTATCAATCTATTCAACAGTAAATTAAAGTTAAAAAACAAAAATAAAATTATATAGACATTTGAACTAAAATATATAATCTTTGTTAAATTTATAGATGTTTTAAATTCATAATTCTTTATTACGTACAACGGTGGCAAAGTGAAAACTTCGTCGCCGGAAGCGGATGCTGTAGCACGTTGGTTATACGCCTAATGGAACATGGAAATGCATGCGTGAATAACTGTACGTTTTTTATCGTGAAAAATGTCGAAAATTACGTCGCTGCAGAGTATACGGTTAGAAATTAATTCGATATGTCGTGAAATACATACATACATGACTCATTGCGGTACGCGGATTCATTGTTTTCCATTGGCGAAAGTAATCCTCGGCGATGACGGATATAATATCGAGAGATGAGCTCGGAGCTGTATATATAGGAAAAAAGTCGGGTCCTCTAATGAAAGCTCGTTACCGATGACATTCAATTAAGCGCATCACGGACATGTATACTACTACAGAATCTTCGGCGTATTCTTCCGAAAGAGATGACAGCAAGAAAGGTACGACAAACACGAAATAGCCATGAACGGAGGAAGGTGACAAGATACTATGAGATAGCGTAAACAATTGCCAGTACAATTAGGAAACGTTTGTCCGCCTATGTTTGCCGAAGGATCCGTAACCAGCTTGAGTAACGCCTAACTATTTGCCACTAAGGCGACTGAGCAACGAGGCTGGTCGGTCATGCGGAGAATTCACGGATGGTTTATGATGCAGGATAGGGAGACGGCAGAAACGCACGCGGAGTAACAAGAAGAAAAATCGATAACGTTGAGTGAGACGCGACTCGATTTACTGGTAACAATAATAGTATTCTCTTCTTATCGTTACGACGTTATGCAATTTAGCGCGAACTGATTTAAATCTTATCTCGCGAACGTTATCGTGAAAATCAACTTTTAATTGAAACTTATCGAGAGTTATCTATAGATTATACATATATAAAAAATTTATATAAATTTTATTTTAGTTACTGTCATGTGTATACGTCGATTTATTTTTGTCTGTTATCTACGACTACGATAGACGTAAGCGCTTAGGCCCGTTCTACAATACGTCGTATGTCGCAATCGGATGTCGGAACGTAAGCGATTGTCCAATGAGGCAATTTTATTTTTGAAATAGAAATTTTCTCATTGGACCATCGCTTACGTTCCGACATCCGACTGCGACATACGACGTATTGTAGAACGGGCCATATACGTTTAGTTCTCTGTCATAGGTTTTACGCTTAATCAACCAAATGTTAAATCCCAGCAAACATCGATATATAATTGTTACATTGCTATAATAAAACGGAGTATAACAGGTAATATAACGTGTACGTTACATGTAACATCCATGTTAATTGTAATTTCCCACTCATAGATGTAACATTTTAATATAACATATATTACATTGTAGTTATATTGTAATTATATACCAAATAGCACATTGATGTATTGATAAGTCAGTGCTATCTTGGGATATAATGACAATATAACTACAATTATGTAATATATGTAATATTAAAAATGTTACATCTATGAGTGGGAAATTACAACTAACATATACGTTACGCATGTAACATGCTTGAGTATATAACATTTATATATTGTGTTTGCTGGGATGATTCTCTCTCTTTCATTCATATAAGAATGAAATAATCGCGCGCTAAATTATCTTGGCGTTCAATTTGCGTGAATTTGCTCAATCTATAAAGATCACAAACAGCGAGACGACCAATCGAAGTAGTGGCGACCAGGACAGATTATACCATCGCAAGTTGCATTCGGTGCAGGGATGAAGTTATTGGCGTACAGATCCTGGGTATCCAGGGTCGTGGAGGAACTTGGCTCGACGTACGGTAATTTGATATCGGATAACCATTCCTGTCGTCGGCACAAACCGACGTGAGCCTCCGAAGGCACACGCGCACGTCGGGCCTTGTTGCACGTCCAGCGAGCGTCCTGCGGAAAGCGCATTAACTTGCGAAAAGGACGCGCGCGGATGGAAACCGCTCTGCCGGATTTATCTACCGACCCGTCGCGTTGTCGCACTTCCCGATAAAAGCTGGCAACTAAAAGTCAGAATTTTTCATAGCCGTTCTAGATAAACTCTCCGCGGAAATGGCATTCGCGGAAATTTAATTACTTTACTGGGCAGATTAACGCCAATGCGAAATCTAGATAATGTATTTAGAAAAAGTTGATATCGCACTAATAATTATTCGAACGAAGTGACGCGACATCATCTCCGTAATTACTTCCAGTTGTCAAGTTTTTGACAGTTCTGATTATACTCGAGAAACCTGTTAGGAGTCTGTGCGGATAAAAGCACACCGATATTTTATTTATAGGTATTTTATAATTATTATCTATCATTGATTCTCACATTATTTTCTTCTTCCGAAATCTTTATTTCAAGTTCAACGTCAGTGTCATATATGCGGAAACGCGCGATTTTCAAAAAGAGCTTGTGATTATCTACATGACATTGCAGGATACTCGTAGAGAAAAATTTAATTTAACTCACAATCAGCGTAGTCGTTTTCAACATACGAATATGCATGAACGTGTGCGTGTCGATGTGCACGTAATTATTTTATCTGTCAGTTTGCGCATAGTTAGTTAATACAAATTTCCCGTCAGTCGGACAATCCGTTTTATACTTGGCAGGCTAGTTCTCCATCTCGAGAAAAAAAATAGCTAATGATGACAAAAAGCTCTCACAAGTCGGACGAGACAAAAAGGCAAGAGAGCTTTTGTTCTTAACTTCCTTCATGATCCTTATTATCTTTCGCAATCTCTAACTTTTAATCGGTCGAGTTTATTATTTGTCGCTTTTTGTTTTCTTCGAATATGATTAAATCATGTTTGTTGAGTTATTACTTTAATAGAGCAAATGCAAAATTCGAGACGAATCGCTCGATTCATTCCTTCTTTTAGTAATAATTTCTTTGTTTTACAGAAATGTTGGCTTTAATAATATATCTTTGCTAAGTGATGTACTTTAATATCTATAATATTGAACAGCAATGTTCAATTGTCACTTAACATTCAAAACTAGTATAGGATATTTTCTTGCGGTTCACCACACTCTCTTGCAATACCCTGTATATTATTTTATCAAGTCAAGCTTATGATACTATGTATGCAAGCGAGTTTAATCAGCAAATTGCATTGAATAGCAAATTGAAATTTCTTAGCTGCGCATAAGCAATAAGTGAAAATTTAGCATCGTTGTTTGAATACCTGAGAAGTATGACACGTCACTTATATAGATGATATATATCTAGGCTTGGAAGCTGAAACTGCGAGAATTGATGACACAATATCTCAGTAGCAAACTTGCTGTATTATCTATTTCATTACGTATGGCAGTCTTAGCAGATCATTAGCTTGTAGAGCGTTATTAAATTTATGCTAGCTAAGAAAGTTGACAAGAAACGCGACAGTCGATAATCAATAGTCCTTCCAATTGTACAATTTATGATGTAGGCATGTAGACAGAATGTTGACTAGTTTTTAATGTCATAATTTTTACATAAATATGTGAAACATAAATTTAGTCAAATTAAAACAACATATGCTAAATAGATCCCAGTAAGAAATCACTAGTTAAAAAGACGTCGAATCAACGTCTTTTACACCAAACTTGGTGATTCTTTACTGAGATTAAGCTATTGTTAAAGATCTCATATATTGCCGTTGAGTATAAATTATTTTTTAATCGCAATTTAATTTCCTAATTAATCTGATTAATAATTTATTATTTTAATTTTATTTTAATCACAATGTTAGCGTAAAAAACTATTAACAGCATTATAAATACATACATATATCTCTGATATAAATTTTTTTCGATTTTTACAGAGAGATTATAGTGAATTGACATTATGTATAATTCATCCCTTTTTAATTTAAATATAATCTTATGCCAAAATGTGAGTCAGAAGACGGATAGGTAAACAGTCGAGAAACTTTTTGTTATCGCTTTAGACGATACTTTTACTTTCAAATTGCATCCGATTCTCATTTCCACACTGTTGCAATGAGGAACAGATACATCATGTCGTATCGGAGGAAACCATCAATGCTGGAACCAGGAAGCCGTCCAAAGTTCTCTAACGATGATATATCGGGGTAACACAGGACCCCTAAGTTGTGGCCATTTTGATATGGTGTAACGTACTCTCCTTCTCCTCATCCTTCTCCACACGCACACTCTTTCTTGCGCTATCCCTAGCAGGAGAGGCATTAAGCCCTTTTCGGCCCTTTGGAGTTGATGTTACGGTGACCGTGACAGATCGCCCGTCATAATCCGGCGCCATAAAAAACATATCGGCGATCGAATGACCGTTCAAAACTAGTGCATCCCATTTTTCGATCAAATGCCCGATGTACATTATCTTTCTAAGATGACACATACGATTTTTTATACATATATATATATAACGAAATTATCGAATATGAGTGATTTATTTATCAAAATAGAATTGATATCTCTTCTTAATACAATATATTATAGTAGACAATTAAAAAGAGAATATATTCTTTATTATAAAATATTAGTCTTTTTGAAAAATTCATTATTCTAATATTCTCTTGCATAAATATTTTATAAAATATTTATGCAAGAGAATTTTATAATAAAAAATTTTTCAAAAAGATTTACATTTCATATAATAAAAGATATATTTTTCTGTCACACAATAATAAAAAAATGTTAATTGTCTACTTTAATACCGTATTAATGTATATATAGACAGTTTTTATCATTGATTAGAAGCTTGAAAAATAATAACGCGTTGCGTTAGAAAAGACGAGATTCGATAGCCATCAGCTCAGTGCACAGAAATTTTCACAAAATTGTGAATCGATCGATGGTGGGTCAACGGGGACCTGTCGAACTAGGTTTAGTTTTTTTCACAACGCTTGTCTATACTTTCGTATAGACGAGCACTTTCGTACGGTGATTTGCGACACTCTATCCCAGCACCCTTTTATGCTGTCGCTCTTAGTTGACGGAAATGCATGGCGCATTACAATTCATCTCCGACTTCATCGTCGTCGGTCGACAGAAATTTGCTGCGTAACGTCTTTCACTTCCCTGACCATTTAATCCGTAATGGAATAAAACATCGCGTTACTAAGTATTCTGCTTATATTTCATTTGCTCTTTCACGTTAATGAAGCGTGATGTACCAATAACATTTCCCTAATTATTATAAAAACATAACTGACGTTAGGCTGCTAAAATATTATCAAACACAAAAATTAAAATCTTTTACATACATTTTATAAATCTGAAGAAATCTTTATAACTTCTACGCTGTGCGAAAAAAAATTTGTTAACTTAACGAAACCGTTCAACTAAATTACCATTTTGTTAATTGAATATATATATATTAGTATTGAAATCAAATATACGTTTTGTTACTTTTAAAGTGTTATATTTAATTTAAATATTTTATATGTTCAATTAACAAAATAATATTTAGTAGAAAAATTTAATCAAGTTAACACATTTTTGTTTTAGTGTGCAGAGATTAGTTTATTGCTATTAAATATAATTTGTTTCAATAAAAATTTCGATAAAAAAAGATCATAAATATTGAAATCATAGAGTATTAAAATTTAAATAAAATGTTATAAATGTTTTTCTCTTTCTTTTAAGTATACCAAATGTCAAAACCTGTTGCTTCTTATTAACAAGTAAATCTAGTCTAGTTATACTCTGATTTTTTTCAAATTTGGCATAAATGTAGAATTACCAAACATATTTGACTCTTATTATTATTTTATTTGTGCCCATAAGCGCAATGTCAATTTTATGAATAATTAGTACTCCTTCAATATTCAACTCTACCATTATACATATAAATTTCATATACCGATTATATACCGATGTGAACCTGGCGCCCGACTTAAAAAAAAAATGTTTTTAATATAATTTGTTTGTACCTCAATTATACCTGCTTGTACCGTTTGATTTTTCGTTTTACCTCAAAGGGTTATAAGATACCGGGGGTTAAAAAAATGGTCAGCGCTTAACTTTAAGATATTTTATTTTCATTAACGGCATTCGAAAGAGAATCGTTTGTATCCGTTTCTACCTCCTTTCAAATCGTTTGTACCTCAAAAGAACTGGAAGTACAGGCATTTCAAAATTCGCGTAAGGGGTAACTTTGTCATTTTTAAAGATATTCGAAATCTGCAAACCGGTACTGTTTTCGAATTATTTATACCCGTTTGTATACCTTTCTTCAAATCGTTTATACCTTGAACAGACCGGAAGTACAGTCATTTCAAAATTTGACCAATGTCTACTTTCGGTCCTTTTGAGGTACAAACGAAAATTAAAGAGGTACAAACAAGTACAAACAATTAGGAAACAGTACTTTTTCTTTATATTCTAATTGATTAGTTATATATAGGAAGCTTTTAGAATATACTGATTGTTTTCCTATTTCAGTATATAATGGATTTCTATCTATTTTTTGAATATTTTGTTCATGTTGCAACATTGCAGTATAAATTTTATTTTGCTAAAATAGATTCGACATTTATCATTAGAAAATAGTAAGAATAATAAATAATAAAGAGGCAAATAAAATGATAAGATAATTCTTTAATATTAAAATTTATCATGTTGATTGGAAAAAGTATATAATATAATCTTCCTGAAAACAAATTTAATGACAAATGTTTTAAAATACTTTTTATTGTAAGTTACAATTCAGATTTACACATTTTGCAGTATTTTTAGGTTTATTAAAAATATCAGCAAAAAACGCCGCATTATATATGTTGTACAATGTTAAAGTTATGGAGTATATAATTGATCTAGGAAACTATCTACATAAAACAACAATATAATGGTTTAATACTTTAATAAATGCAACAGAAGATTGTAAATTTTTGGTTTCGTCTTACTTTCCGTTACTTGATTCTATTTTTAATACACAAAACAAGGAAAACTTGATTGTCGTTGTCCTTTAGTCGCTTATTATTTAGAGATAAAAATACCGCGTCTCAAAAAATTCTGTATCATTGTCCATTCAATACACAGGTGTTGCTGCAAAGTAAACATGGCTATAATTTACAAAAAATTTGACACTTATACTTATTGAATAGTTTTTTAATGTCTGACTAACTACGAATTTATTTCTCTACGCCCTGGACTAAAGATGTGATCATTGTAAAACATAAAGGTAATTTCTACACAATTTTTAACATAATAATTTGTAAATTTATATTTATTGTTACTTATAGCGTATTGCATCGCGACTGAAGAAATCTTAAGTAAAAGCACGAAACGTTCCGCATTTAATAAATGTTACATCTAACTTTAAGATCAATGTCGTTCTAATTTTATTTTAATTTTCTGCTTGAAGAAAGACCTATAAATTACTAATTTTACGTCTATATTATTATATTATATCCAACAGTAGAATTTATTATAATATTATATGGCCATTTTCTTGTGACTGCACAGATAATAGTTGCATTTTATTTACAACAAAACTCAGATAAATCTCACTTCTGTCTTTCTTCAACATCCATGTTAAAGAAAGACAGAAGTGAGATTTATCTGAGTTTTGATGTAAATAGAAAGCAACTAATAATACATTCAACTACTTTAATCAAGATCGCAAATAAAAAAAAAATGAAAAACTTGATGCATGCAGTCATAAAAACTTATAAATATAGAGGCATCGAATATAGTAATACATCTAAATAAATAATAATTAAACCAGTAAAATAAATAGTACATACAATATAAAAAATTATTCATATGAAGTTTATCCACGCATGCAAAGCTGCAATTTTTTATATCCGATGGAAAATACTTTTATAATATTGTCTCTGTCTTTCGATTTGAATCTGGCGAATTACTATCTTGTTTTCAATTTTGTGAGAATCCAACACTACGAAATCCTAATATATATAAACAAAGATTTGCACAATGAAATTAATATATGGTACTGTTTATATAATAAACAAAACAAATATAAATATAAAATTAATATTCAGAAATTAATAAGAGAAATAGAACAATATTTTTTTTTCTTTTGCTTTTCATAATATTTATTAAATATACCTCTTCTTTTATTTTACCACAAAAGTGTGTATTGCGCTTCAATTGTTGAACGTAATTGTTTAATTCCTAAAATGTATTATTTTTTAACATCAATAATAAACAACGTTATTATAACATTATCAAAATTATTTAAACATTAAATAATAATTATTAATATCGCATTATTATTACATTTTGTATACATACATATATAAACATGTAAAATTTTTACCTGAATTAGATTTACGGAATATACGTTATTAATAATAGTAATAAATGCTGCAGTTATACCAACATCTCTAAAAACGAAAAAACAAATGTATATATAAACACATAATACATTTTTGTACAAAATATTTATAAAAATGTTACATTACTTTGGTTTTATGATAAAAAAATTATCTAATATGTACAGCAGAATAGTTGGATTCTTCGCATGCTTCGTAATAATATGTAAGAAATTGTTAACAAGATATTGATATTCTCGTTGCGTAATATTTATATATTTTAATGTTAAATGGTCCTTAATTATATTAGCATCTTGAGTGCAAGCCAAGTATTCTGAAAATTTAGTGTCAGATTTTTCCAATCCTGCATTATACACTGATTTCCAAGTCGTTTCGTTGATATTTATCATCAAACCATTACAATATGTCCATTCCTTCCACCATGGCAAAAGTCTGAAATAAAAAATATTAAATTTGTTTATTAAAAATTAGTATATAACCTTTTGATCAAATCATTTAAACATTATAAAAGATATCTACAAAGAAATTTGATTAAGAAAGGCTAGGAATATATAACAATAATTACCTGTGTGTTTCAGGGTCTTTGATATGTTGTTTTAATTTATTGTTGGCCGTTTTTTTACAAATAATGCCACCAAGAAAACATGCCCATCTTGCAGCTTCTTGTCGTAAACATTTTCTAAGTTCGTCTATATCATCAATTTCTTTATATTTAATTCTTTTAAGTACGTTGTTTAATCCCTGCATTATGCGATTCTAAAAATTGTTAAATATATATTTCTTTGTTTATATTATATAAATGTATTTAAAAATTATTATATTTTTTTTATTATATACTAATACATTCTTAAAGATTTTATGTTTTTTTTGAGATAAACATTCATTTTATCTTATCTATGTACGTACATACGCTCAAATATATAGACATACATGTATAAAAAAAATGGTTTAATTTGTGCGAAATGTTTTGAATTATAACTCATTGACAATGATTTTAAGCATTCAGCTATATATCCTATAACGATGTTACATATCAATAATATTGGCAGTAATGAAAATCATAAACTTTCATAACTTTGGGGCTTGTTATTCAAGTGAGTAATTATTCAAATCTATTAATATTTACCTTAAAATGCATCATTCTTTCTTCCCACACTAAAAAAGTATTGAACATGTATTCCAGAGCTTTAAACATAGGATACCAAGCAGTATAATCTATTTCTTGTTGCAGATACAAAGTGATATCCCAGAATATAGCTGAATCGAGTTGGCCTGCTATCATTAAATGAAATGCATCATCGATAATTTGGGCACGATTAAGAACATGAATTTTCGTGTGATCATTAGTGTTTAGATAATTTGAAATTCTCCGCCAATTCTCACTATCATAGTTCACGCGATAATATCCTGATGAATAGTAAATAAATTTTATAAATATTTATTATTTTGAATAATTTTATTATTAGTATAATGTATTTATTTTCAAACATTTTGGTTTCATACTTTTGTTTATATAAATTATAAATTAATAACGTATCAAAAATTTAATACATATAAATAAAATACGAATACATATAGAAAATTGATTATAAATTAAAAATAAAACTGTGCAAAATATTGTATAGAATAAAATAAAATTGATTATAGTTGTGCATAAATTGTGTAATAATTATTTTATATTAATCAGTAATATTTCTGTAACATGTAACTTTACGAAAATTGTATGTTTTACTTGTACTTATTATTATACTAATTTTAAAAATATAATAAATAATTTTAATAAATATAATTAACTTTTTTATCATTTTTATTTTAATTAGAATAAAATATTTGTAAAAATATAACTTTAATATTGATTAAAATTATAATAGAAAACGCCGATGTATATCTTGATTATATATAATAATGCGCGCGCAGAATATTACACAAAATATTTTAAAACTATTAAAATTATAATGAATTTCTCAGATTTTTATAGGACAATGAATAAAATAAATAAAAATATATAATAATGTTAATTATGTGTGTGTAAAATAAAGACGAGAAATAAGTCTTAATAAGACCATTGGTCGATATTTACCAATTTGTTGTATATTGAATATCATCCAACCCTTTTCTTCAAATGGTAATGATATTTTTAAAACCTTCGACACGCATACCATATGATGAGTAAACTCGGTAAAATTGGGAGACGTCTGTATAGTAAAAGTTACGGGAAGGCAATCAATTTTTAATGTGTTGATATTTTGCATCAATACATTTGCTTCGTTCATAGTATCCTTATAATTTCGTATTATTTTTATGAGAGGACAATACTTTTCCAAACCCCAATATTTAAATGTTTGTAGTCCTATATCTGCCATTCTTGATTCAAAAATATGTAAAATATGTAAAAAAACATTACAAATATGTTAAAATTATACGTATAATGTTAATGTTATAAAAATTGTAATACATATTAAGAAGCAAAATATAAAATTGCACTTCTATTTATATATTTATAAATCCATTTATATATCTTGTATTTATGTTATCATAATAAATAATACATTATTTTAAATAAAATTTAATAATTTTATTTAATTTTTTAGGCACTATATTAACCATTAATACAGATTATATTTGAGCAAAGTATTTAAAGTGTTATAAAATGATTTAAAAAGGAAATAACAAAACAGATAAAAGGAAGATAAAGGCAAAACAAAAAATAAGAAAAATAATATAAAAGAAATAAATCTACGAGAGTAGAAAAATTAAATAAAGAAAGTAATGGAAAAGAGATGTAAGTGTTAGATATTTAAAAATCTGTTAAAAAAGATAGAAGAAGAAGAAAAGAAGAAAACAAATAAAAAATAACAAAAGATGCAATTAGAAGAAGAGAAATTATAAAAATTATAGACGATATATCGAAATAAAGGAAAGAATAAAAAAATAAAAATAATTTGAAAAATTGTTTTAAAAAATAATAAATCATGAACTAAAAATAAACAAAACAATAAATATGTATATGAAAAAATGACAAAGATAAAATAACATTTTTTTTTTTACAAAAGCAATTTTGTAGTAAAAGTAATGAAATTAAATATAAATCTAGTACAGAATCTAGAAAAATATAGGAAAACTAAAAACTTATAAAACTAAAAAAAAACAAAATAATGTCAGAAAAAGCTAAAAAATAAGGGAAATTTTATAAAACTGGTCTTATTATAAATTATTATAATTTTATATAATTTTATTTTTTTTAATTATATTCTATATTATATTACTTACGTGCTATTTATATATGAACAAAATCTTTTCCAAAATATTTGGTCGTAGAAGATTTGTTGCACCATGCGCACTATACAAGGTGCTACAATTTACATAAATATTATTTAGATATATTATAAGTACATATTTACTAGAAAGGTTACATGTAAACATAGTGATTTTATAAAATTAAATTGTATATATATGTATATACAAGGTAGTAATTGCGTAACAGTGAAATGAAATTTCTCGTTAATTGTTATAAAGATAGCAAAACAATAAATGACCATTCAATTAATTTCCTCTACCTACATATGCGCGGTTATTACGGACACTATATATATATATATATATATATATATATATATACATATATAAACACACACCCAAAACAATAAGTTGAAAGGATAAAATAATCATAAAGAGAATATTTTACAGGGTATTTTATACCTTTAACACATTATTTTACGTGAACGTAAATATATCTCAAGAAATATTCATTTCTCTTTGATCTTATCTCAATAATTTTATATAAAATAATGTGAAAAATCAATATTTTTGCAAGAAAAAACTAGTAGTTGTTTTTAAAGAAAACTATGTAGCTCATAGTTGCAAATTGCATGCACACATCTATATTGTTTATATGTATATTCATATATACATATGTATATATACTTTAAGTATTAATTAAAGAATTCGCGTAAATACGCACACACATACGTACATGTGTGTGTGTGTGTGTGTGTGTGTGTGTGTGTGTACTTTTATAAAATTAATATATTATTAATCCAAATAAAGAATTAATTATCTTATAACTTTACACATATATTTTTATAATATTAATAATTAAACATTTACGCGGACAATTTTATTATATTACGTTATACCTCTTATAGATTGGCGAATTTGTAATAAACTATCATCTTGTGAAGTAGAATTCCACAAACGATAATCATCCAAATAAAAAGAATTATGTTGATGTTGAACAACAAACAAATGGACTATTCGAAATTCTGGATAAATCTATAAGCAAAAATATTTTATACCTATAAAATCGCTTTGAAAATACTTGCAATAAAAACAAATACTAATATTATTGTAAAAAGAGTTTGATATACGAAAATCTTATTGCAATATAAATACTTAAGTTCATCGTTTGCGAAAAAGTTGGAGCGAGATAGCGTTTAAAATAGAATAACCTTATGGACAGCATACGTTGCAAGTAATCTAGTATCACTGTCCTACTAATTGAGCTACTTGAATTTTGTGAGCAACAGGATGTAAATTTTTATCGTAGATGATATCTGTTTCCCTGAAAGTTGTATTTAAATGTCCAGACTGAAAAGTTATCAATAGAAAATAAAACTTTATTTTTGTTACAATTTTTTAATTTTATGGTTAAAATTACAATTTACAAACTCATAAGTACAATTTAGCAAACCTGTATCGTAAATTGTATCAAATAATGTTTTTTTTTTTTAATTTTTAATTTATAATATGAAAAAAATGATAAATTTGTGTTATGCTCATATAATTGATAAAAACCATAAATCTAAATAAATAAAAAAAATGTCATTTCTCTTATAGTTTTATTGTATATAGTTATAGTTGTTATAGTTTTATTGTAATTTTAACATTTATCTTAGGGGATACGATTTAGCATACATACTTTCCCTTTTATGTACGTACTAAATCAGTAAATTTATTCTTACTAAAATTGTTTCTCTTTAAAATTTCTCATACTTTCAGACGTTTACAGGAACAAAAGATATACTTACATGTTTTTAAATTTTATAATTTTGCATACAATAAATACAATTTTATTTTTAATGTAATTTTAAGTATTTGTACTCACCTATAAAGAACAAGTCCGAAAACTGTGTCGCTTTTGTCATAGAAATTTGGAATTGCAGCATGAGTGACGTGCAAAATCATTTTCGAATACTTCGGTATATTTTTATCAATATGCAACATGAAATTTTTAACTACATTTTTTGCAAATTCCATATGAAATTTAGATTTATATCTATACCACATTTTAATGTTTTCAGTTTTGTTATCATGAAGAAATAGATAATTAGACACAACCATTTTTGCAAGATGAGGCGACATTGCAGGTGTGGTACCGAAGTGTTTCCATACCAAATTGTTCTTATCTATTTCCGTATTTCGCAATGGCATATTTGACAAAGCCGTGCAATGAGTACATCCTATAGATAACTTAAAGATTGCGTTTAACAATAAATTGTGTTTCTCCCAACATGGAATTAATGGTCCGGCGCCTATTTTCTGGAAATGCGGAGCACCTACCCAACTACATTTTAAAGAAAATAAATTATTGAAACATTTTCGGTGTACATAAAAATATTGAAAATTAAAAAATGTGTAAATGTAATATGTACATAATAATATATCCGAAAATAAAGATTGTTCGCCTTTATATTTAAATTCCACGATATATAATAACTTTTTTTGGATATTTAATACATAAATAGTATATTATTGTAATTACAATGTGCTATGTAATTACTTATTGTACTCTTTTAATATACATTTATTATTTACTTACGCAGTTAGTTTTTTTACGTTGAAAATTTTAAAGACTTCATCAGCAATACCATGATATTTTATATTTAAGATGTAATTTCGTGGTGATAACTCATTCATAAATAAAATATCAATTGTGTTTTCTATAGTATTATATGTCAGTTTATAAACTGTATCTTTATCATTCTCATGATATCTTTCAAAATTTTTAATTAGCTCTACATTTTTAACACATAATTGTTCTGAATGTAAATATATGTGTTGCGTTTTGTTAAGAATGCTTATGCTGATATTGCATTCTCCATAGAAAATATTTCCTTCAAAATATGATAATAACTTGATATCGTAATGGATTGGTGTGATATATTTTGATGATTGATCGCATAAAGATTCATTATAAGTGGAAGCCGTCGCAGCGATAAAAATTAATCCGCTACTTAATAATAGTTTCAGAAATATCATCATGTCGGCAAAGGAATTTTTATCTTAGATCTGTAAAATACGCTTTGGACAAAACATAAATAGAGAAATTAAATATAGGTTTAATGTCTTTTGTAGGCGGATAAACGATTGTGGACAAAATAGATATTTATATAAGGAGACCGGATTAATTAGTCAGGAAAGAATCCGGATCAAATAAGGAATTATAATTAGAGTATAATGTATTTATTGCGAACTCAAGGTGCCTCTTGTCGTCCAAATACTAAATGTTCCCTTGTCTCTTCGCCGTCGCTCCGACCTTGGCGGTCCTCGATCGTAAGAGAGAGTGTGTCCAAAAAGAGAGCGTTATGTGTGTGTCTCTACCAAAAATCGCTGATACTTATATCGCTCCTAATTTCCCTAATAATCCCTTCCTATCATACTTGAGCCAATCGCTAAGCGACAACTAACCCGTGCTCTGGTTTGTTTTCGAACGGTCGCATCTGTTATTTTCTACACGGATCAAATCTCTTATTATTCGCACACGGTAACATAAATATAAATAAATAATCGAACACGAGGACGAGACGACAAGGCGACAATAATATGATGGCGTGATACATACTCTCGAAAATAATCGCACGCCTACACTTTTTAAATTATTCTTGTATATAAATCAGTAATAAATAAAAATGTATTTAAATTTTTAATGGAAAAAACATCCTAATTAGCGAAATATTATATGGTGAGAAAACAATGTGCAAATATCCATTTGCACAATTTTTTAAAATAAAATTATATATATATATATACAATATATATATATATATATATATATATATATATATATATATGTATTTCAGTGTCGCACATATTGTAATTGACGGCAATATAGAGATATTAAATTTACAACATATTTAAATTTTCTTTAAATTAATTGCAATGTCAAAAAGTTATTCTCATTTAAAATTTATAGAATATTATTTAGCATATAAAGATTTATAGTATATAAAGTTAGTTGTCTGAAGCAAATTATTTTTATAAACACAAGAGCTGTTATTTCTACATACATATATATCTGTGCGTACATTCAAAATAAGAAGAAAACAGTAAGGATAAAAAAAACTGAGGAGCGACAAGCGAATGAGAGAGATAGAGCACATGTTTATTATTATGTTTCTTTGAAAGTCTGTTGGATTTCTTCTATTAAACTGTGTATTGTAAACACTAAACGAATATTTGCTGAGAATTAAGCCAACATAAATTTACTTTTAAATTGTATCATTTATAAACTTGATAATAAATTTTATATAAAATGTCCCAGAATTAGCAGTAAACCTTTTGGAAGCAGATATCTGAGATCATTTAAAGACGATTTTTCCTCAGTGAAAATGTCGAAGTACCAATAAATTTCGAAATATAAACGATTGAAAATAAATGATTTTTTGCAAATTATACCTTATGAAAATAAAATTAGTAAAATCACATTTGTCAATTAATTTTAAATAGAGTTTACTCTTATTAGAATTTTAATTTAAGGTTTAATTACAAAGATACATGATGGCAAATTTGGGAACATGCAAATAAATAATAGTTTCTCTGGGCATTTTTACGGAGGAAAAATGACTTTAAATAATCTCAAAAATCTATATGTTATATATATATGTATAACAAATTTACTATTATTTCTGCGACATTCTGTATATAATGCCGTATTTTTCAATATTTTAGATTAAACATCTCAAAATAGATGTGTTAACGACTGTTTCAAATCTGGAATATTAAATGTTATGGATTTCTACATTTAATTCATCATTAGTATGTTCTATCATTTATTTCTATAATTTTTAACTAATAAATAATTAACATTAAGAATATATAATTCGGCCTCCTACATAAATACAGCATATATATCTGTGCGCAACGGAAGGCAGGATCAGGATGTCGGAAGCGAGAAGACGGCGAAGCACGACACTCACAAACACGTATCGTTTAATATAACTATATTTTAACTAAAAACAAAGAAAATTACAATTACTGAAAACCGCACAGAATTTACAAAAAGTTAACGGATTAGGAGAATCTAAAAGAAATAGCCGAGTCGGTAATTAATAATTAAACGTTCCGCAAGCGACGATAATTAGACGTGGTAAAGAGAAAAAGACGAGCAATCTTTTTCTAACAATAGCAACACACTCTTGACACGACGAGCAATCGGAGAAGAGCTCCGCGATCACGAGAGAGGAGGCTTTTATAGGCCCGTGTTTCTAGAATATTCGAGAAGAATCCTATTTATTCTATCGTTTTGCTGAGGTCGAAAGAGCGTTTTGTGTAATTGTTTACTTTTAGACAATTAATCTTTTTATTGTTATCGGAACTAAAGTGTATCTCCTCTCGCGTGACCGCGGTGTTTACAATTATAGGGGATTTAACGTAAGCGCTTTCTTTTCGCAGGCGCGGGGTATACGTATACCGGTGCGGCCGAGCGCTATTAAAGCATTAATAAAAAAATGATGCATGATGCATGTTGCATGTCACGATTTGCATGAGCTTTAATGCAATAATGTTCTTAGGTCTTTTCATTTTTCAATCAGCCGTTCGATTTTCGAACATTCCGCCCGCCTTGCAGTATACCTGCAATCGAACAAGAAGTGCGAGAGAGGGGGCGCGCCTATTCACGCTCTCGCGAATGACGGGCACGTGGAGCGCACGTGCTCTGACGGATTTTGCCCAAGGAATTCCGGATCGAACAGCTGTTTATTTTCGAGCGCGGCAGTATATACGCGTGTCGGTGAGCGCATCGAGGAATACGCGACAATTTGGATTGTGATTTTAACCGTGATTGAGTATGAACGAATAGTGGAGTGATAAGAAGATTGCAGCGATGCAAAGAGAGGAATAGTGAGTGGAATGTAGTTGTGTTTGATGTAAGTTAGTTTGGAACGGTGCAAATTAAGTGTTGATGAATTGACTAATCGCTTTGGGTTTTAGGTGGCAGTTCGTCAGCGTCGGGAAGGAAAACGAGTTTGCTAACGGGTCGGGTCAAGACAGTGGTGGCGGTGCGGACCTCGACGACGCGAACGTGTCCGTCGGCTCCGGAGAGCAATTTGGTGATGCGCGCTAGAGGCCACCTCGTTGGAGCGGTCATTTCGTGACGGATTAAACAAAGTCGACCGACGCGAGCTTCCCGGTTTATTTTGAACCATTTCGGCCGATGAGCCAGCGTGTGCAGATATTCGCGAGACCATCGAGACCAGAAATGATCCTTCATCTTTTGTAGAAGCTGCCACCGGGAGAGGCGCGACGACGATTCCTCGGTCAGCGACGGTTCGGGGACGGCGGAGAGCGCGGAGCCGATGAGGAAATGGCCGGGCGTCAGCGCGCTGAAGTCCTCCGGGTCGTCGGTCAGCGGTTGCAGAGGCCGAGAGTTGAGGCAAGCCTCGACCTGGGAGAGGAGAGTGGCCATCTCCTCGTAGGTGAGTGTAGCTTCTCCTATCACTCTGCGAAGATGGTGCTTCATTGACTTGACTGCCGCTTCCCAGATGCCGCCGAAGTTGGGCGCAGCCGGTGGGTTGAACCGCCACTGAATTTGTTCCTGAGCAGCGAAGGAGGCGATGCGACGGCCTTCAGGGTTTGTGGCTGCGAATAAGTCTCGGAGTTGCGTGTCGGCGCCTATGAAGGTGGTCCCACAGTCGCTGTATAGCGTTTGGCATACACCTCGCCGAGCGATGAACCGACGCAGGGATGCCAAGAAGGCATCGGCCGAGTAGTCCGAGGCGACATCAAGATGGACGGCCCTGGAACCTAAACAAATGAAAACGACAATGAAGGCCTTAGAAGATTTTTGCCCGCGGCCTTTGGCACTTCGCAGTCAGACGGGTCCGGCGTAGTCGACGCCAGTATGGAGGAATGGTCTTCCTGGCGTCACTCGGGGCGCAGGCAAGTCACCCATGAGAGGCTGTGCTGTAGCCGCCCGCCATCGCAGGCATCTTACGCAGCGGTGAATGTGGGTTTTAACGAGGGATCGTCCACGAGGAATCCAAAATTCTTGGCGGATGGAACACAGAGTCAGCTGGGTGCCCCCATGCAACGATCGTCGGTGATGCTCATCGATGACGAGGTAAGTAATTCGCGACGAACTCGGTAGGATGATTGGATGGATGGCCTGAAAAGACATTTGAGAATGTCGTAGACGCCCTCCGACGCGGATAACGCCCGAATCGTCTACAAACGGGCTGAGCGTATTGAGTGGGCTTCGGTTGGGCAGTGATGTCAGTCCTCGCAACGATTTTAACTCGTCCTTGAAATTTGCAGCTTGGACGAGCCGTACCCAGTGGATCATCGCGTCATGCAGTTCTTCAGCGTCTACCCCGCCGTCGCGATTGAGAAGGATGGGCTGCCGTCGGCGTTGTCGTAACCACCGGAGACACCAGGCGGTGATGCGAAGTAGTCGCTGCAGGGACGAGTATCGGAGTAGCAGCTCCGGTTCGTCTCCTCGCTTGTCCAAGACTGCAGCGTGCGAACGGACTCGACGTTCTGGTAGCTCGACGTAGCTGGGATCTTCTCCGAAGACGGTCCAAGGGCCGCTCTCCGTTTTCAGCCAAGAGGGACCCTGCCACCAAAGTGGATGCGCCTCCAGATCTCCAGGGAAGATGCCTCGAGAGGCGCAGTCAGCCGGGTTTTCGCGTCCAGGGACATGATGCCAAAGGGCGTCGGGGAGCGACGTCTGAATTTCGCTGACCCGGTTGGCAACGAATGTGACCCAGGAAGAAGGATGTCCACGGATCCAGCCGAGAACCACTGTGGAGTCTGACCAGAGATGAAGAGGCGCCTTTTCAGCTCCGATGAGAGGCAGCGTTTGCTGAACGAGGCGGACCAGAAGAGTTGCGGCTGATAACTCGAGCCGAGGTAAGGAGATTTGTTTTAGCGGAGCAACTTTCGTCTTGGCGGCAATCAGCGTAACTCCATACTCCCCGTTCTTCTCGGTTTTTAGGTACACCACAGCGGCGTAGGCACGGACTGAGGCGTCAGCGAATCCGTGGACTTCCAGGCGGCAGTCAGTCGATCCTCCACCCAGCCATCGAGGAACGTGCAGTCTCTCCAGTTGAGGGAGCTCCGCTTGGAAGCGTAACCAGGCCTTCTCATGGTCGTCCGGAAGAGGAGTGTCCCAGTCGATGCCGAGCAACCAAGTAGACTGGATTAGAGTCTTGGCGAGAACAGTCGTGGGAGACAGCCAACCGAGCGGATCAAACAGCTTCGCTGTCAACGATAAGACTGACCGCTTGGTGATCGTGGACAACGTTGGTTGGCTGGTGGCGAAGGAGAAGAGGTCGTCGCAAGGTTGCCACCGTAATCCCAGGGTGGCATGACTTTCCCCAGGCAGCCACCATCTTGCCTCTTGCTGGAGGCAGTCCTCGGTAGGTAATGTCGAAAGTAACTGAGGGTGATTAGCTGACCATTTTTTCAGAGGGAAGCCTCCCGCCTTGCAGATCAGAACAAGCTGTCGGAGGATTTCCTTGGCTTCTTGGAGGGTAGAAGCTCCAGACAGGATGTCGTCCATGTAAACGTCGGAGCGGAGGACCGCGGCTCCCTCAGGATGACGATCGCCTTCGTCCACGGCGAGCTGATGCAGTGTGCGGATGGCCAAGTATGGAGCGCAGGCTAAACCGTAAGTCACAGTAGTCAGCCAATATTCCTTGATCTCTGTTTCCGAGTCCTTCCTCCACAATATTCTTTGCAGGCTTTGATCATCGGCATGCACCAGGATTTGCCGGTACATTTTTTCAATGTCGGTGGCAAAGACGAACCGGTGCCTTCTCCACCGTAGTAGGATGTCCGCTAGGGCGGGAAGCAGGTTGGGTCCCGTCATCAGGAATCGGTTGAGACAGTCGCCGTTGGCCAAAGAGCTCGAACCGTTGAAGACCACTCTCAACTTGGTAGAGACACTGTTTTCGCGCAGGACCCCGTGGTGAGGAAGGTAGCAGGTTCGCTGTAGAGATCCAGTGGTCGACAGGGGAGCCGGCTTCATATGGTTGAGGTCCAAGTATTGCTCCATGAAATCCACGTACATGCTGCGGAAGGTATTTTCTTGTTCTAATTTTTTGCTGACGTGTTGCAGGGCCCGACTGGCGGCGCGTCGAGTGGCTGAGAGATCAGGCAGAGGCTCGATCGTCGGCAGTCTCACCACATATCGACCGTTGGCGGTACGGCTGTGATGTCTTAGGAAATGATCCTCGCACTCCTGGTCAGCCTTGGAGAAGAGTTGTGAAGGCCGTTGAAGCTCCTCCTGCTCCCAGAAGCGTCGCACCAGGATAGAGACGTCGTCCTCAACTCGGCATTGGTGAGTGTGAACGTGATGTCCGGTAGTCGTCTCACCAACCACGCCTGACAGTATCCAGCCGAGCGTGGTTTGTTGAGCTATTGGCTCATGTCGATTTCCCTTTTTTAGGCCCTGACAGAGGATCGAACTGTAAACGTCCGCACCAAGGAGGATGTCAACCGGATCAGCTGAGCGGTAATCAGGGTCCGCGAGCTCCAGACCCTGAAGATGAGGCCAGTTATGCCCGCAGCCGTTGTAGCCGCCGGCGTAGATGGTCAGCTTCGGCAGCACCAGGGCGTGGACGGTGATGGAAGGGCAGCCACTAAGAGACTGGAGGGTGAGTACCACTTTACCTTTTGAGACGCCTGTCTTTTTCCCGCCGACTCCATACACGGAAACTGAAGCGGAGCTCCGTGCTAGCCGCAAGCGTTGGGTGAGCCTTTCCGACACAATGGAGGATTCCGAGCCTTGGTCGACGAGGGCGCGAACGGACTGCCAGGAACCATAGCGATCGCATACGCGAACGCGTGCTGTGGCCAAAAGTACCGCTACAGGCGTCGGAACCGGTCCCTTGCTGACGTGCGCCGTTTTGACGGTCTCCGATGAGCGGTAGGCATCATGGAGTGAGGTGTGATGCCGGTCATTGCAAGCAGAGCAGTTCTTCTTGGAGGCGCACTCCTTGGTCTTGTGTCGGCCGAGACAGTTTCCGCACAAGTCGTTGCCTTCGACGTGCTGCTTGCGCTCTGAGGCCGTCATTTTCCTATAAGCGTCGCACAGCATCACGAAGTGGTCACCCTGGCAGGCTGAACAGCGTCCTTTAGTGTTTCCCTTGAGCTCCTTTGAGTCCAGCTTACGAGCATGGTGCGTACGAGTCGACCTCGACTGACTCCCGCTGGCCTTGCTGGACGAGACGTCGATCTTCGTCGAGGGTAACGACTCAAGAGTATGAAGGCGTCGCTCAAGGAATTGCTCTAGCAGAGCGTATGGCGGAGGCTCGTTCGTTTCGCTGATGGAGGTCTCCCACTCGCGGCGAGAGCGACTATCGAGAAGGTCAACGGCGAGGTGCACAAAGAGATCTTCAGTACTCCCTACTGGCCGGTCGATGCTCACCAGCGAGCTGACCGTAGTCTTGATGCCGTGGAATATCTTCCGAAGCTCAGTAGAGGATTCTCCCTTCATCTTTGGCAGGCTTAAAAAATTCGTTATATAAGAGCGGGTTAGTAAGCGCTTATTTTCGTAGTAGTCGCTTAGAGTTCGCCAGGCTCGCTCGTAATTGGCTTCGGTAGAACTGAGGTCTCTGATGAGAAGATCTGCCTCGCCCTTGACACAGCTCTTCAAGTAATGCATCTTCTCCACAGGCTTCGTCGTCTTATCCTGACCGATGAGGGAGACGAAGAGGTCTCGGAAGGCCGGCCAATCCTCGTATCTTCCCGTGAAGGTCGGCAGCTGGATTCGAGGTAGCGTGGTGCGAGGCGCCGATGGTGATGTCTCTGAAGTAGCAGAAGCAGCGGCGCGTTCCTTCTTCTGGAGAGTACGCCGCATCTCCAACATCAGGCCCTTGTTCACGAGATAAGACTCTTCGCCGAGTGAAGGTATGTCCTGTTTAGCATAGACGTCATGCTTTATTTCGTCTACACGCTCAGCCAAGATATCATTCATCGCATCGAACTTCTCCCACAGTTTGTCGAGATTCAGAAGCCGGGCTTCCACTGCACCGAGTGTGATGTTGGCCTCGCCGAGCTTACGAAGGTTATCGTATGCGCGCGAAATCTTGCCATATAGCGCGGTGGCGTTGGTGATTATAGTCGTGGTGTCTGCCATCTCTGACACTGTCTTATTTTCAGATGCACTGTTCACCTACACTGAAAGACTCTACGCTTCCGTGGCACCGGATTCACAGGAGGTTCTGGAGGATCCGGCTCGAAGGACCAAAAATAATGTGCGCGACGGAAGGCAGGATCAGGATGTCGGAAGCGAGAAGACGGCGAAGCACGACACTCGACAAACACGTATCGTTTAATATAACTATATTTTAACTAAAACCAAAGAAAATTACAATTACTGAAAACCGCACAGAATTTACAAAAAGTTAACGGATTAGGAGAATCCAAAAGAAATAGCCGAGTCGGTAATTAATAATTAAACGTTCCGCAAGCGACGATAATTAGACGTGGTAGAGAGAAAAAGACGAGCAATCTTTTTCTAACAATAGCAACACACTCTTGACACGACGAGCAATCGGAGAAGAGCGCCGCGATCACGAGAGAGGAGGCTTTTATAGGCCCGTGTTTCTAGAATATTCGAGAAGAATCCTATTTATTCTATCGTTTTGCTGAGGTCGAAAGAGCGTTTTGTGTAATTGTTTACTTTTAGACAATTAATCTTTTTATTGTTATCGGAACTAAAGTGTATCTCCTCTCGCGTGACCGCGGTGTTTACAATTATAGGGGATTTAACGTAAGCGCTTTCTTTTCGCAGGCGCGGGGTATACGTATACCGGTGCGGCCGAGCGCTATTTTAAAGCATTAATAAAAAATGATGCATGATGCATGTTGCATGTCACGATTTGCATGAGCTTTAACGCAATAATGTTCTTAGGTCTTTTCATTTTTCAATCAGCCGTTCGATTTTCGAACAATATCTATATCGGCTTATTGGCTATACCGCGATGTTCTTTGCGTTCACGAAATTAATTTTTTCGTTGGATTAGAAAGTATGTTCTATCATTTATTTCTATAATTTTTAACTAATAAATAATTAACATTAAGAATATATAATTCGGCCTCCTACATAAATACAGCATATATATCTATATCGGCTTATTGGCTATACCGCGATGTTCTTTGCGTTCACGAAATTAATTTTTTCGTTGGATTAGAAATAGTATCCTTGGTTTGGATCCCTAATTCCTGCAATACCCCTTTTAATTTAAACCCCCTGTAATAAATATAATTATTTAAATTTTTGTATTTGACATATTATTTTATATATTCTTACCATCTATATATATGTAACATTATTGTTTTTGATTCTAAAAGTAAAAATTAAGTTTTAATTATTTATAATTTATTTAATATAAATATCTCTATTATTAACTTAGATAATTAATATAATTTTACTTATTTTTAAGTGTTACATTTATATTTATTTTTCACTTAATAAAATTAAATTGTTTACACTTTATAATACATCACCCTTCTAAGGGAATGTATCCAATACAAATTAGAAGCAAGTTTTCTATATTTAATTTTTCTTAATTATATACATTATTTTGGACAACAAAGTTAATATTTGATTCTTCTTTCTTGTTACAGTTATTTTCTACTCAATGTCAGCACAACTTAAAAATTATTTTAAATATTAAAATACGCACAGATATATTTTTAAAAAAAAAAAGAAGTACGACAAATTTTTAAAAACATAATTTTAATAATCTAGTAATGAAAGATTAATTAAAAGTGTCTATTATAATATTTATTATCTGTTATGTAAATTATAGTATTTTTAAATTTATAAATAATTTGTTCGATATCAAACTTTGTGGGTCCGCGATTATTTCAACATTAGAATTCATAAAATATTATAATATTATCATTATTTGAAATTATCTCTGAATTAAACTGTATGATTAAATTTTTTTGTATTTGTAGATAAATATATTTCTTATATTTTAAATTTATTTGAACTTACCCAGTATTTCGGACTAGATTGTTAATTGAAAAATTATATTAATAAAAATTATTTTTTTTTCTAAATTCACTGCAGCAAATTAATGCTTTAGAGATATGCGCAGTGTTGGAAGAATATAATGTTAACACACACTTTATTACAATCACTACGTCTACCACGATATGGTTCGAAAGACCACGAAAAGTTGACTGATTATCTGTACATGATATTGTGTGATAAATATAATGTGTTAGGGTAACAAAATTTTCGAGGTCAATATATATATGTGTTTGTATGTGTGTATGTGTGTGTGTGTTTGTGTGTGTGTATGTGTGGCGGTATTTGAATTGTCTTAATTAAGCACATTCAAATTTCGGCCAATTAATCAAATAAATATGCATTATTTACAAATTTATATTTCTTATTATTAAAAAATATTTTAAATAAGGTATGGTATAATATCTCGTAATATATTCATCGCTTTCAATAATTTTATCTTAAAAAACTACTTGAATATTTAATATTTAGGCTCGTATAAATTCAAAATTAATATAAGAATAGGCTAACTCTCTGAACGAGTTAGATTGTTTCGGATATTAAATAATTTTTATTGTTTCAAATAATTTTAGAAACACATTATACAAAATGTTAAATAAGTAAACGTTTCGATAGCATGACAGTACTTTCTCAATACAATAAATTTTTGAATAATAAATATTAATGTTGATAAGTAGATAAGTAAACATTTGAAATTTATAGATTAAATGATACTATGTCTCTTTCTCTCTCTCTCTCTCTCTCTCTCATCACAGCTAAGATTAAGAACGGTTTTAAACACGAGAATAAAAAATTCAACTAAAAAAATTTTGTATCAACTTATTGACATATGTCATATCATTCAACGTATTATTCAATTACGGACACATAAAAAGTTTTTAAAATATTGACTGCAATCGAAATCTGACTGTCTTTTTCGCTTACCTATGATAATTTTGATCTATTAGTTTCTTATTATTTAAATATAGTTTCAATAAATAATTATATACGTACCAGTGCGCATTATATTCAACAGCATAGACTAATTCATAATAGGCGAATTAATGTATATTTTAGACATAGCATCTTTTAATCCATTAATTTAAAATGTTTACTTATCTATTTATCAACATTAATAAAATTTATTATATTGAGAAAGACTGTTGCATAGTCGAAACGTTTAATTATCTAACATTTTGTAATGTATTTCTAAAATTATTTGAAACAATATAAATTATTTAATACCCAAAGCAATCTAACTCGTTTGACCTATTGTTATATTAATTTACTTAATAATTTTCTTAATTTTATAATTTTAATAATTATCTCAATAATTCTTAATACTTCTATTTATCTTATTCAAATTAATTATCTTTAATGAAAATTAATATTTGCGACTCTTCCTCTCTTGGTACAATATTAATTTAGTGTAACATGCATAAAAATAAGAGATATTTAATGCAAGATATAGAAGCATTTTAAATCTTAAATTATATCTATTAAATTATAATATCAAATTTTTTTCTTATGCATTTTTATCATACTTATAATAGTAAAGGGTTAAATATTGAAGGAATATTAATTATTCATAAAACTTATATATGAGCACATAAGTAAAAAATACGGTTCAAATATTTTTGATAGTTTTACATTTGTGCCAAATTTGGAAAAATCGGAATATAATACTTGGCTAGATTTACAGCAAGTTATGACATTTAGTATTTTAAGAAAAAAGAAGAAAATTTAATCTAATTAAACAAAGTTGATCTTCGCATGCGGCCACATATACTGTCTGTGGCATGACTCGACTTCCCAGGTAATAGCAAACTGACGTTATTAAACGCCAAAATGACGTCATTTTGACATCGAATGACATCATTTTGACGTTTAATGACGTTAGTTTGAGTTCATTTGTGAGTTTGAAGTTAGGTTTCGCCGTCAGTTGACGCCACCGTTGCACAGTTTTGCAGCTTGCAACTTGCAGCTAGTGGTACAGATTAGTCTTACGCGAAACGTGCGGTGTGACGGACGCTTGGACAAGTGCAAGTCTACAGTGGAAGTGCAGGTATTTTGATCAAAAGATTTTTGTAGAAATATTTATTTTTTTTTTCATATTTGTGTTTAAATATCGAATTTGTATGTTTTGCGTAATTAATTAATATATTTTTATGCATGCATTCGAAATCTGCAAACGGGTATTGTTTTCTAATTGTTTATACCCGTTTGTATACTATTCTTCAAATCGTTTGTACCTTGAAAGGACCGGAAGTACAGTCATTTAAAAATTTAATCAATGCCTGTACTTTCGGTCCTTTTAAGGTACAAACAAAAATTAAAAATGTACAAACAGGTACAAACGATTAGGAAACAGTACTTTCTTCTTATATTCTAATTGATTAGCTATATATAGGAAGCCGTTTGGATATACTAATTGTTTTTCGATTTCAGTATATAACGGATTTCTATCTATTTTTCGAATCTTTTGTCATGTTGCAACACTGTTTTGTATAAATTTTATTTTGCTAAAATAAATTCGACATTTATTATTAAAAAATAATAAGAACAATAAATAATAGAGAGGCAAATAAAATGATAAGATAATTTTTTAATATTAAAATTCATCGCGTTGATTGGAAGAAGTATATGATATACACAACCTTCCTGAAAACAAATTTAATGACAAATGTTTTAAAATACTTTTTATTATAAGTTATTATTCAAGTTGACACATTTTGCAGTATTTTTAGGTTTATTAAAATTATCGGCAAAAAACGCCGCATAATATATGGTGTACAATTTTAAAGTTATGGAATATAAATGATCTCGGAAATTATTTACATAAAACATCAATATAATGATTTAAATACAACAGAAGATAGTGAATTTTTGGATTCGTCTTACTTTCTATTACTTGATTTTATTTTTAATAAACAAATAAGTAAAACTTGATTGTCGTTGTCCTTTAGTCGCTTATTGTTTAGAGATAAAAATACTGCGTCTCAAAAAATTTTGTATCATTGTCTGTTCAATACACAGGTGTTGCTGCAAAGTAAACATGGCTATACTTTACAAAAAATTTGACACTTATACTTATTGAATAGTTTTTTAATGTCTGACTAACTACGAATTTATTTCTCTACGCCATGGACTAAAGATGTGATTATTGTAAAACATAAAGGTAATTTCTACACAATTTTTAATATAATAATTTGTAAATTTATGTTGATTTATTGTTACTTATAGCGTATTGCATCGCAACTGAAGAAATCTTAAGTAAAAGCACGAAACGTTCCGCATTTAATAATTGTTACATCTAACTTTAAGATTAATGACATTTTAATTTTATTTTAATTTTCTGCTTGAAAAAGGCCTATTAATTATTAAATTTACGTTTATATTATTGTATTATATCCAACAATAAAATTTATTATAATATTATATGACCATTTTCTTCTGACTGCACGGATAATAGTTTCTTTCCATTTACAACAAAACTCAGATAAATCTCACTTCTGTCTTTCTTTAACATGGATGTTCAACATCCATGTTAAAGAAAGACAAAAGAGAGATTTAGCTGATGTAAATGGAAAGCAACTAATAATACATTCAACTACTTCAATCAAGATCGCAAATAAAAAAAATGAAAAACTTGATGCATGCAGTCAATAAAAATTTGTAAATATAGAAGCATCTAAATAAATAATAAATAAACCAGTAAAATAAATAGTACATACAATATAAAAATTATTTATATGAACTATATCCACACATGCAAAGCTGCAATTTTTTACATCCGATAGAAAATACTTTTATAATATTGTCTCTGTCTTTCGATTTGACTGATGCGAATTACTATCTTGCTTTCAATTTTGTAAGAATGCCACACTGCGAAATCCTAATATATATAAACAAAAATTTGCACAATAAAATTAATATACTGTTTATATAATAAAGAAATCAAATTTAAAATTAATATTTAGAAATTATTAAGAAAAATAGAACAGTATTTCTTTATTTTCGCTTTCCATAATATTTATTAAACTTACCTCTTCTTTTATTTTATCAAAAAAATGTGTATTGCGCTTCAATTGTTGAACGTAATTGTTTAATTCCTAAAATATATTATTTTTAACATTATTAATAAACAACGTTATTATAACATTATCAAAATTATTTAAACATTAAATAATAATTATTAATATCGCATTATTATTACATTTTGTATACATACATATATAAACATGTAAAATTTTTACCTGAGTTAGATTTACGGAATATACGTTATTAATAATAGTAATAAATGCTGCAGTTATACCAACATGTCTAAAAACGAAAAAACAAATGTATATATAAACACATAATACATTTTTGTACAAAATATTTATAAAAATGTTACATTACTTTGGTTTTATGATAAAAAAATTATCTAATATGTACAGCAGAATAGTTGGATTCTTTGCATGCTTCGTAATAATGGGTAAGAAACTGTTAAGATGATAATGATATTCTTGATGTGTACTATTTTTATATGTTAAATAGTTCTTAATTATATTAGTATCTTCAGTGCAAGCCAAGTATTCTAAAAATTTAGTGTCAGATTTTTCCAATCCTACATCATACACTGATTCCCAAGTCGTTTTGTTGATATTTATCATCAAACCATTACAATATGTCCATTCCTTCCACCATGGCAAAAGTCTGAAATAAAAAATATTAAATTTGTTTATTAAAAATTAGTATATAACCTTTTGATCAAATCATTTAAACATTATAGGAGATATCTACAAAGAAATTTGATTAAGAAAGGCTAGGAATATATAACAATAATTACCTGTGTGTTTCAGGGTCTTTGATATGTTGTTTTAATTTATTGTTGGCCTTTTTTTTACAAGTAATGTCATCAAGAAAACATGCCCATCTTGCAGCTTCTTGTCGTAAACATTTTCTAAGTTCGTCATTATCATCAATTTCTTCGAATCCTATTTTTCTAAGTACATTGATCATTATTGCTCGCATTTTTTCCTAAAAATCGTTAAATATTTATCTCTCTCTTTAATTAATATTTTCGCACCTGCGTTGAGCTCAAGTGAGACTTTCGGTCGAATGTCCCTGAACTACAAATTACATCCCTTAAAATATTGCGTCCGCGGGACGATTCCGATAATCACTCGGACCGCGTGACACAATTTTTCACGCATTTACTCGCGTCCGGGAAATAAAAATAGTATTTATGAAAGGAATAAGGAAATTTAATGGGAACACGAATACAAGAGGTAATTAAAAGGCAAAATAGCGAGGAAGAATCGTAATGCGCAGACATCACAGTAAACGTCCAAACCGAACGACAGCTGTCAGACGACTGTGATGAATATCGCGCCGAAGATAATATTCTGCGAATTGTTTAACAACAACCTCCATAGCAACCATCTCCGAGTAACGTATAGAAAGATGTAATTCGTAGTCCAGGGATATTCGACCGGAAGTCACACTTTGGCTTAACGCGGGCGCAACAATATTATAAATGTATTTAATAATTATTATATTTTTCTACTATTTTCTAACAGATTCTTAAAATTTTCTCTTTCCTTGAAACAAACATATGTACAAATTCACTTATATTGACGCGAACATTTATTTATGCACGTACATACACTCAAATATATATGTACGCAAAAATAGGGAGGATCCCAATTGCCTACAAATTTATTGTTAACAGCATCGTCTGCTAACAAATCGTTTGCTCACAAAACTTTTTGCCTACAATCTCTTTTGCGCACAAACAATAAAATTTAGGCACAAACGTACATTTGTACACACGATACTATTACGCACAAGTTATATTGCACACATGATATTATTGCTTGCAGATCGGCTCCCCAAAAATGTTATTTTTCTGGTCCAATGCTACTTGACAGAACTGCTGTTATGCAAATGGTATTTATCATACACTTTTTCCACTCGAAGGCGAGGTTCCACATGAGTTTGCAACATTCTACGCAAAGCGAGGTTTCACCCAAATCTTATATATTATATTGTTTTATCTATTTTCAGTACCCAAAAGAGCTGCCATAAACTCGAAGTGTCTCATTCGGAACAATATTCAAATTTATTTCCATTTTCCTAAAAAAAAGTAACAATCGCTGATATAATAGTATCATGTATGCAATGCAGCTTGTGCAATAGTTCGTGTGTACAAACGTATGTTGTTTTTTAATTTCTTTTTGTGCGCAATAGAACTTGTAGGCAATCGGTTTGTAGATAATAGCATTATGTGTGCAAATGCATATATTCGTTTCTTAATTTTTCGATTTGTGCGCAAAAGAGCTTGGAAGCAATAGATTTGTAAGCAAAAAATTTTATGCGCAAACAATTTGTTGGCAAACGGATTGTTGACAATCAATCTGTAGCCAATTGGATGCCTTCCAAAAAATACGATTAAATTTGTGCGAAATGTTTATAATTATAATTCATTGACAAAGATTTTAAGCGTCCTAATATATATCCAATAACGATGTTATATATTAATAATATTGGCAGTAGTGAAAATCATACATTTTGGGACTTGTTCTTCACGTGAGTGATTATTCTAAATGAATTTGCTTGCACATTTATTTGCGACGTAATTAATAGTGTTAAATTTTATCATTGCGGTATATATTTTTCTGGGTATTTTTTGTAGTGAATAAGTGTATATATGCAAATATCTGAAATATAATACTTTTATTGAAATCTACTAATATTTACCTTAAAATCCTCCATTCTTTCTTCCCACACTAAAAAAGTATTGAACATGTATTCCAGAGCTTTAAACATAGGATACCAAGCAGTATAATCTTCTTCTTGTTGCAGATACAATGCGATATCCCAGAATATAGCTGAATCGAGTTGGCCTGCTATCATTAAATGAAATGCATCATCGATAATTTGGGCACGATTAAGAACATGAATTTTCGTGTGATTATTAGTGTTTAGATAATTTGAAATTCTCCGCCAATTCTCACTATCATAGTTCACGCGATAATATCCTGATGAATAGTAAATAAATTTTATAAATATTTATTATTTTGAATAATTTTATTATTAGTATAATGTATTTATTTTCAAACATTTTGGTTTCATACTTTTGTTTATATAAATTATAAATTAATAACGTATCAAAAATTTAATACATATAAATAAAATACGAATACATATAGAAAATTGATTATAAATTAAAAATAAAACTGTGCAAAATATTGTATAGAATAAAATAAAATTGATTATAGTTGTGCATAAATTGTGTAATAATTATTTTATATTAATCAGTAATATTTCTGTAACATGTAACTTTACGAAAATTGTATGTTTTACTTGTACTTATTATTATACTAATTTTAAAAATATAATAAATAATTTTAATAAATATAATTAACTTTTTTATCATTTTTATTTTAATTAGAATAAAATATTTGTAAAAATATAACTTTATTATTGATTAAAATTATAATAGAAAACGCCGATGTATATCTTGATTATATATAATAATGCGCGCGCAGAATATTACACAAAATATTTTAAAACTATTAAAATTATAATGAATTTCTCAGATTTTTATAGGACAATGAATAAAATAAATAAAAATATATAATAATGTTAATTATGTGTGTGTAAAATAAAGACGAGAAATAAGTCTTAATAAGACCATTGGTCGATATTTACCAATTTGTTGTATATTGAATATCATCCAACCCTTTTCTTCAAATGGTAATGATATTTTTAAAACCTTCGACACGCATACCATATGATGAGTAAACTCGGTAAAATTGGGAGACGTCTGTATAGTAAAAGTTACGGGAAGGCAATCAATTTTTAATGTGTTGATATTTTGCATCAATACATTTGCTTCGTTCATAGTATCCTTATAATTTCGTATTATTTTTATGAGAGGACAATACTTTTCCAAACCCCAATATTTAAATGTTTGTAGTCCTATATCTGCCATTCTTGATTCAAAAATATGTAAAATATGTAAAAAAACATTACAAATATGTTAAAATTATACGTATAATGTTAATGTTATAAAAATTGTAATACATATTAAGAAGCAAAATATAAAATTGCACTTCTATTTATATATTTATAAATCCATTTATATATCTTGTATTTATGTTATCATAATAAATAATACAACATTATTTTAAATAAAATTTAATAATTTTATTTAATTTTTTAGGCACTATATTAACCATTAATACAGATTATATTTGAGCAAAGTATTTAAAGTGTTATAAAATGATTTAAAAAGGAAATAACAAAACAGATAAAAGGAAGATAAAGGCAAAACAAAAAATAAGAAAAATAATATAAAAGAAATAAATCTACGAGAGTAGAAAAATTAAATAAAGAAAGTAATGGAAAAGAGATGTAAGTGTTAGATATTTAAAAATCTGTTAAAAAAGATAGAAGAAGAATAAAAGAAGAAAACAAATAAAAAATAACAAAAGATGCAATTAGAAGAAGAGAAATTATAAAAATTATAGACGATATATCGAAATAAAGGAAAGAATAAAAAAATAAAAATAATTTGAAAAATTGTTTTAAAAAATAATAAATCATGAACTAAAAATAAACAAAACAATAAATATGTATATGAAAAAATGACAAAGATAAAATAACATTTTTTTTTTACAAAAGCAATTTTGTAGTAAAAGTAATGAAATTAAATATAAATCTAGTACAGAATCTAGAAAAATATAGGAAAACTAAAAACTTATAAAACTAAAAAAAAACAAAATAATGTCAGAAAAAGCTAAAAAATAAGGGAAATTTTATAAAACTGGTCTTATTATAAATTATTATAATTTTATATAATTTTATTTTTTTTAATTATATTCTATATTATATTACTTACGTGCTATTTATATATGAACAAAATCTTTTCCAAAATATTTGGTCGTAGAAGATTTGTTGCACCATGCGCACTATACAAGGTGCTACAATTTACATAAATATTATTTAGATATATTATAAGTACATATTTACTAGAAAGGTTACATGTAAACATAGTGATTTTATAAAATTAAATTGTATATATATGTATATACAAGGTAGTAATTGCGTAACAGTGAAATGAAATTTCTCGTTAATTGTTATAAAGATAGCAAAACAATAAATGACCATTCAATTAATTTCCTCTACCTACATATGCGCGGTTATTACGGACACTATATATATATATATATATATATATATATATATATACATATATAAACACACACCCAAAACAATAAGTTGAAAGGATAAAATAATCATAAAGAGAATATTTTACAGGGTATTTTATACCTTTAACACATTATTTTACGTGAACGTAAATATATCTCAAGAAATATTCATTTCTCTTTGATCTTATCTCAATAATTTTATATAAAATAATGTGAAAAATCAATATTTTTGCAAGAAAAAACTAGTAGTTGTTTTTAAAGAAAACTATGTAGCTCATAGTTGCAAATTGCATGCACACATCTATATTGTTTATATGTATATTCATATATACATATGTATATATACTTTAAGTATTAATTAAAGAATTCGCGTAAATACGCACACACATACGTACGCATGTGTGTGTGTGTGTGTGTGTGTGTGTGTGTGTACTTTTATAAAATTAATATATTATTAATCCAAATAAAGAATTAATTATCTTATAACTTTACACATATATTTTTAAAATATTAATAATTAAACATTTACGCGGACAATTTTATTATATTACGTTATACCTCTTATAGATTGGCGAATTTGTAATAAACTGTCATCTTGTAAAGTAGAATTCCACAAACGATAATCATCCAAATAAAAAGAATTATGTTGATGTTGAACAACAAACAAATGGACTATTCGAAATTCTGGATAAATCTATAAGCAAAAATATTTTATACCTATAAAATCGCTTTGAAAATACTTGCAATAAAAACAAATACTAATATTATTGTAAAAAGAGTTTGATATACGAAAATCTTATTGCAATATAAATACTTAAGTTTATCGTTTGCGAAAAAGTTGGAGCAAGATAGCGTTTAAAATAGAATAACCTTATGGACAGCATACGTTGCAAGTAATCTAGTATCACCTTTATTGAACCACAAAGTCGACTGACTCAGATTGTTCAGAGTTTCAAACAATAACAATTGCTGCATCATTTTCTGTCCTACTAATTGAGCTACTTGAATTTTGTGAGCAACAGGATGTAAATTTTTATCGTAGATGATATCTGTTTCCCTGAAAGTTGTATTTAAATGTCCAGACTAAAAAGTTATATAGAAAATAAAACTTTATTTTTGTTACAATTTTTTAATTTTATGGTTAAAATTACAATTTACAAACTCATAAGTACAATTTAGCAAACCTGTATCGTAAATTGTATCAAATAATGTTTTTTTTTTAATTTTTAATTTATAATATAAAAAAATGATAAATTTGTGTTATGCGTATACAATTGATAAAAACCATAAATCTAAATAAATAAAAAAAATGTCATTTCTCTTATAGTTTTATTGTATATAGTTATAGTTGTTATAGTTTTATTGTAATTTTAACATTTATCTTAGGGGATACGATTTAGCATACATACTTTCCCTTTTATGTACGTACTAAATCAGTAAATTTATTCTTACTAAAATTGTTTCTCTTTAAAATTTCTCATAATGTGATACTTTCAGACGTTTACAGAAACAAAAGATATACTTACATGTTTTTAAATTTTATAATTTTGCATACAATACATACAATTTTATTTTTAATGTAATTTTAAGTATTTGTACTCACCTATAAAGAACAAGTCCGAAAACTGTGTCGCTTTTGTCATAGAAATTTGGAATTGCAGCATGAGTGACGTGCGAAATCATTTTCGAATACTTCGGTATATTTTTATCAATATGCAACATGAAATTTTTAACCACATTTTTTGCAAATTCCATATGAAATTTAGATTTATATCTATACCACATTTTAATGTTTTCAGTTTTGTTATCATGAAGAAATAGATAATTAGACACAACCATTTTTACAAGATGAGGCGACATTGCAGGTGTGGTACCGAAGTGTTTCCATACCAAATTGTTCTTATCTATTTCCGTATTTCGCAATGGCATATTTGACAAAGCCGTGCAATGAGTACATCCTATAGATATCTTAAAGGTTGCGTTTAACAATAAATTGTGTTTCTCCCAGCATGAAATTAATGGTCCGGCGTCTATTTTCTGGAAATGCGGAGCACCTATCCAACTACATTTCAAAAAAAGAAATTATTGAAATATTTTTGGCGTACATAAAAATATTGAAAATTAAAAAACGTGTAAATTTAATATGTGTACATAATAATATGTACTAAAGATAAAGATTGTTTGTTTTTATATTTAAATTCCACGATATATAATAACTTTTTGGACATTTGATACATAAATAGTATATTAATTACAATGTCCTATGTAATTACATATTGTACTCTTTTTAATATGCATTCATTATTTACTTACGCAGTTTTTTCTTTCACGTTGAAAATTCTAAAGAATTTATCAGCAGTATCTCGATATTTTATATTTAAGATGTAATTTCCTGGAGGTAACTCATCCATAAAGAAAATATAAATTGTGTCTTCTTCAATATTATATGTCGGTTCATAAACGATATCTTTATCATTCTCATGATATCTTTCAAAGTTTGTAATTAGAACTATATCTCTAATACATAATTGTTCTGAACGTAAATATATGTATCGCACTTTGTTAAGAATGTTTATGCTGATATTGTATTCCCCATAGAAAATATTTTTTTCAATATATGGTGTAAGCTTGATATCATAATGCATTGGTATTACAAATTCCAGTTTTTTATAGCATAAAGATTCATTGCGAGTGGAAGCCGTCATAGAGATAAAAATTAATCCACTAATTAATAATAGTTTTAGAAATATCATCATTTCAGAAAAGGAATACTTCTTTTAGATCTGTAAAACACTCTGGATAAAAGATAAATAAAGATATTAAATATAGCTTAAGTAATAAATAAAAAAAGTATTAAAAGTATCAATTGAAAAACTATCCTACTTAGCGAATTATTATATGGTGAGGAAGCAATGTGCAAATTTCCATTTGCACAATTTTTTTAAATAAAATCATATATATATGTATTTCAG
Organism: Nylanderia fulva; assembly: GCF_048542155.1. Taxonomy (NCBI): domain Eukaryota; kingdom Metazoa; phylum Arthropoda; class Insecta; order Hymenoptera; family Formicidae; genus Nylanderia; species Nylanderia fulva. The sequence continues at coordinate 3,091,112 of NW_028190304.1, forward strand.
TGTCGCACATATTGTAATTGACGGCAGTATAGAGATATTAAATTTATAACATATTTAAATTTTCTTTAAATTAATCTCATTATTGTTAAAAAGTTATTCTCATTTAAAATTTATAGAATATTATTTAGCATATAAAGATTTATAGTATATAAAGTTAGTTGTCTGAAGCAAATTATTTTTATAAACACAAGAGCCGTTATTTCTACATACATATATATCTATGCGTACATTCAAAATAAGAAGAAAACAGTAGGGATAAAAAAAACTGAGGAGCGGCAAGCGAATGAGAGAGATTGAGCACATGTTTATTATTATGTTCCTTTGAAAGTCTGTTGGATTTCTTCTATTAAACTGTGTATTATAAATACTAAACGAATATTCACCGAAAATTAAGTCAAGATAAATTCAATTTTAAATTGTATCAATTATAAACTTGATAATAAATATTATATAATATGTCCCAGAACTAGCAGTAAATCTTTTAGAAGCAGATATTTGAGATCATTTAAAGACGATTTTTTCTCAGCGAAAATGTCGTAGTACCAATAAATTTCGAGTTACAAGCAATTGAAAATAAATGGTTTTTTGCAAACTAATCCTTATGGAAATAAAATTAATAAAATCACATTTGTCAATAAACGATAGTTTCTCTGGGCATTTTTGCGGAGGAAAAATTGACTCCAAACAATCTCAAAAATCTACTATATGTTTTATATATACATGTATATATATATGTATAAGATTTATTATTATTTCTAGGACATCCTGTATATAAGTGGGTATTTTTCAGTATTTCAGATTAAATATCTCAAAATAGATGTGTTAACGACTGCTTCAAATCTAGAATATTAAATGTTATGAATGTATTTCTTCATAATTTGATTCATAATTAGTATGTTCTATAATTTTACTCTATAATTTTTAATTATTAAATAATTATTCTAATTTTTAATTAATAAATAATTATTCAAAAATAAATATAACATTTAAAAATAAGTAAAATTATATTTAACATCTAATTTAGTAATAGAGATATTTATATTAAAATATATAGATGAGAGAGATTAAAATTTAATTTTTACTTTTATACAATCAATAACAATAATGTTACATGTATATTGATAATAAGAATATATAAAAAAATATTATCTCAAATTGAGATATTTTTATAAAAGTATTTGTATAAAAAAATTGAGATATTTGTATAAAAGTAAAAATTAAATTTGAATCATTTATATAATTTAATATAAATATCACTATTATTAAATTAGATAATAAATATAATTTTACTTATTTTTAAGTGTTATATTTATTTTTATTTCTCACTTAATAGAATTAAATTATTTACACTTTTTATAATACATCACCCTTATAAGGGGATATATCCAATATAAATTGAAAGCAATTGTTCTACATTTTATTTTTCTTAATTATATACATTATTTTTGACAACAAAGTTAATATTTGATTCTTCTTTCTTGTTACAGTTATTTTCTACTCAATGTCAGCACAACTTAAAAATTATTTTAAATATTAAAATACGCACAGATATATTTCTTTAAAACAAAAGAAGTACGACAAATTTTTAAAAACATAATTTTAATAATCTAGTAATGAAAGGACAATTAAAAGTGTCTATTATAATATTTATTATCTGTTATGTAAATTATAGTATTTTTAAATTTATAAATAATTTGTTTGATATCAAACTTTGTGGGTCCGCGATTATTTCAACATTAGAATTCATAAAATATTATAATATTATCATTATTTGAAATTATCTCTGAATTAAACTGTATGATTAAATTTTTTTTGTATTTGTAGATAAATATATTTCTTATATTTTAAATTTATTTGAACTTACCCAGTATTTCGGACTAGATTGTTAATTGAAAAATTATATTAATAAAAATTATTTTTTTTTCTAAATTCACTGCAGCAAATTAATGCTTTAGAGATATGCGCAGCGTTGGAAGAATATAATGTTAACACACACTTTATTACAATCACTACGTCTACCACGATATGGTTCGAAAGACCACGAAAAGTTGACTGATTCTCTGTACGTGGCATCGTGTGATAAATATAATTTGTTAGTTGTGAAACAACAAAACTTCCAAGGTCGATATATATATATATATATATATATATATATATATATATATATATATATACAAATATACCGATATAGCACACAAGTTTGCAGCAATATTGTAACAACATTGCAATATTGTACATTGCATAGCAATATTGCAGAAATATTATATAGGCATGAATTTGCAATATAATTTAAACAACATTGCAGCAACATTTCAGAAATATTATGAAAATAAAATTTACGCAAAAAATATTAGGTACAGAACATTCAGTCCGATCATGTATTTGACACATTTCCAACAATCCAATAGTAATATTACATATATATTTTATTGCATTATTGCTGCAATGTTATAGAGCAATATTTCTGAAAGCGGACATTTTACCGTTGCTGCAACCTTACAGCAAGATTGCTGCAACATTTCACAATATTTATGCAATGTTGTAATATTGCAATGAAATGCTGCTGCAATCTTGTTGTGCTATATGAGTATGTGTGCGCGCGTGTGTGTGTGTGCGTGTGTGCGCGTGTGTGCGTGCGTGCGTGTGCGTGTGTGTGTGTGGCGGTATTTGAGTTGTCTTAATTAAGCACATTCAAATTTCGGCCAATTAATCAAATAAATATGCATTATTTACAAATTTATATTACTTATTTTGAAAAATATTTTGAAAAAGGTATGGTATAATATCTCGTAATATATTCATCGCTTTCGATAATTTTATCTTAACAAACTACTTAAATAATTAATATTTAGGTTCGTATAAATTCAAAATTAATATAAGAATAGGCTAACTTTCTGAACGAGTTAGATTGTTTCGGATATTAAATGCTTTTTATTGTTTCAAATAATTTTAGAAACACATTATACAAAATGCTAAATAAGTAAACGTTTCGATAGCATGACAGTATACTTTCTCAATACAATACATTTTTGAATAATTAAGACTGTCACAAATTAACTGTTGTATTAATCGTGCATCTGCGATTTTTTCCGAAGCTTAACAAAAATTTTACGGACATTGCATATTTAAAAGTTATAATATTTATTTATTATAAGATTCTAGTAATGACTATAATACAAGCATGTGCTTGGGATTTCGGGATACTTATAATATTCCGAATAATTCATAACTTTACTTATATTAATTTTAATATGTTATGTTCCTTATAAATTGCTGGAACTTTTATAGAAATTTGCTTATTTTTAATAATCTCTGTATGTGTGTTAAGATATATTATTCCTTTATGTTATATTATTTTTATTTTTATTTTTATTTAATTTTAATAATAAAATTAAATCTAAAAATAATCAAGTAGCATATAAATTCTTAAATAAAATATGTAAATTTTGTATAATGCTTTTTTCTTAAACTATAAATAAAAATATATCATGTACTATCTTCTCTCATTTTATCATCACTGTGTTGCTTGTAATTTGGCAACGACACTGCTGGAAAATGCTAATTTAATACTTGTGACGCCATCTCACACTTAAGATATAAAGTACATATCTCAATTTAATCTGTTGATTAAACTTCATACTAATTTTGCAACAAATAAATACTGAAAGTAAATTACAATGAAATATGTGAGATACACATTTCTTGAAACATTACAATTTGAAATTCATAATTAAAAATTCCTTTTAAAATGAATATACTACAGAATATATACTATAGAAATTCTACATGTATATATATATTTATATAATACTAAAAGAGTAATATATTTGCAATATTTATTTAATATAACTACAAGATTTAACTAAATAGGCTAATACATGATCTCATAAATTTGCTCATTATCATAATTATATATTGCAAATAAGATATAATAATAGCTCCTTCTCTATTTATGTACAATTTCTTACACACACACACACATACACATTAATCATTTATATTATATTTATAATTATTTGTTAAAAATATATATATATAACCCTATGGTTGCACCAATTATTGATAAGCACAATGCATAATATCAATCAGTATAAATTAATCAGAAACGTTCAATTTATTATTTACTTATATATATAATATTTTATTATAATATATATATTTCTTTAAAAAAATTAATCAGGTATAGGATTATATAATACATATATATATATATATATATATATATATATATACATACACAATTTTAAGCAACCATAGGAGTAATATTTTTAACATAAAAACGAATGATAAGACATCATAAAGCTCATGTCGAATGGTAACACATATTTGCTTCAGCAATATAAAAAATATTTCAATATTTTTTAATATTACATTTCCTACAGCCTATACTAATTATATAATAAATGACAGTCTAGAAATTGGTGCTCGTGTACCAAATGTTTTGAAACATTGTAAATATTTCATATAATAAAAAATAGGTATCATAATGGAATGTTTGTTTAAATGATAAGAACATAAGCCTTTTGTAATTATAATACATACAGTGGCAGTATGCAACAATTTAACATTTCAAGAAAAGAACTATGAAATATATATGCGGCATTCGTGCACGTAAATATTGCTGATTATTCTAAGGCTAAATAAGCAATCACGAATTTATGAGTCATTGTAACAATGTGAATAAATGTAATTCGATAGCTGCACATTAGATAATAACATAGTCTCCTTATTACTTTACTAATATTATTTTGCAAATCAAATGAAATCAGATCTAATTGAATAATCATGATTCATTATGCAGGATTATCAGTTGATCTAGGATAATCAAAGCATATTGTCGTTAAAGAATCCGCATATTTTCGTTCTTGTTGTGTCGTCTTTAGCCACTGTTTATGTTCACATAAATAAGGATATAAAGGTACTACTAATACGCTAATATCATCTACCGATGCTATAGGTGAAGATTTTTCATCTGCTTCGTTAGGATTCTCGGGTTTTCCCATCCACACTCTGCCAATTAAGCGACCTCTCGCTGCTTGCACTAATTCTTGAGCACCCATTGTCAGTCTATAAATCAAAGAATTTGTATCACACTTTATCATACTTATTTAATTATTAAAAAAAAAGTTTAGTTATAATAGTTATTAAACAATAAAGTTTAGTTATAATAGTTATTAAATAATAAAATTTAATTATAAAAAAATTACCTATATTCTAATGATGGTGTATCAGGTGCAAGTGTCTTTCTAAGTATTGTTGCCGCTGTTTTGTCTGACACTACATCCCAGAGTCCATCTGTGGCGACAATAATGCAATCTCTTTCAGTAAGATTACAACTGTCCAAGTCTAGAGACTGTACTTCAGGTTGTGATGATAGAAATGGTTTGATATTAACACCAGTGTTTGCTGCTTTCAAGCCGTGATCTCCAAAACCTCTAGTCACACCTATTGTTCCCATTACTCTGCTCTATATATTACAAACGATTTCTCATCGTCATAGTGTGATAAACAAAGTTACTTTGATTTAAAGAATTGAAAATTAATATTAATAATAATATACCCTTTTTCCATGTCCTGAAATAAGTGGTAATTTTAAATCCTGATGTGTTAAGGTTTTATATGCCCAACCAGTCATAAAAGGCTCACGATATAAAACCATAGATCCTAATTCCTTTTGTAATGGTCTTTTTCTAAACTCCAAAGGAGTAAAATGACCTTTGAGCAACTCGTTGCTTCTTAGAAAGCCTAAAGCTCTGACACGATTTGATTCAGAATCTGGAGTATGATCTCTGGTGACAGCACGTTGTTCCTCTCCCAAAACTAACACAGCCCTAATAAAAACAGTTACATAAATATTTAATTTTATATATCACAACTCATTATCTATAAATTATAATACAACCTGGAATCACCAGCTCCTGCTGCATATAGCCTTCCATCAAGAAATAGAATTGTAATAGCTGTACAACCACCACCACCATTTTGAGCCTGCATATCTACCATTTGATCCATTTGTCTGTATGCTAATTCTATAGCACCCGTAACTAAGTCTCTGCCTTTTATCAGCTCATTTTCATCTTCATTCAGTAGCATATTAGCTGGTATAGCCATTAACCTTTCCTATTTTCAAATAGTTTATTAGTAAATTTTTTTCAAGAAAATCTGAATAAAATTTTCTGAAAAATTGTACATACAAGAATTATTCTATGTAGCTGTAATCTCGCTGTAAGAGCAACTTGATACCCTGCATGACCATCAAACATTGAAAACATGACATAAGGCAGTGTGACATTAACATCTGACAATTTTAGATCTCCACGTGTCGCAGAAGCTTGATCTTCATTCCAAGTACTCTTCCCAGCATTTATACATTCTGCATAGCCAGCACACCATGGCAAACGACTAAGATCCCTTGGAACTATTATAGGCCTTACTCTGTGATCTGCACTCACCTATATAAAATAAACAATTTGTATATAATTTTGACAAATACTAAGTATCGGTACAATTGTATTAATATCTTTTTATTTCTATTAAAGTACGCATTTACAATTCAGTATAAAAGAAAACTAGAAATACCTGTGTCTCTTCAGCTGTCAAGCCTAGAAAACTTGGACGGCTATAAGGTTTATTTTCTACTTCCACAACATAATTAGAATTAATATAATCTGTCATATCATTATCCGAATCATTAGGGTACTGTAGGCCAAGCTCGCTTGCGCCCACAGCACTCATTAATACCGATTTAAAACGGTTCAACATTTTTCTTTCTTAATTTATTTGCAGTATCACACAGAATTTCAATTGACGTTAAATTTGTATGACAGATAGTTAATCATATATTGCACTTATTCAGCATAGTACCAAAATTTTAAATATTCTGCACGCAACGATATGTGTAAATCTCACAGATTGCTTGATCTCTTAGAGAGATCAATGATTATCTGTCAAAATGCCTGTGTTAAAGATAAAGCCTTGGATTAAAAATCTAACGTTTGACATAATATTTCTCTTTCAAATATTTTCATTTCTTTAATACAGTAGTACTTACTGCAATTAGACGTTTAGCAATTATATTTGATTAATGTCATCTTGTTGACAAACAGTTGTCAAAAATACAGGTTATAACGTAACACGAACATCCTGCATTCAACGACACCTATACGAAATTTCCAGAATCAGAAAATCTTTATTCATCTTATTGCGAGTAAAAGTGCACGAGTGATATAATGTGTAGTACCTTGTGAACGAATTTATTCATCTTATTGCGAGTAAAAGTGCACGAGTGATATGATGTGTAGTACCTTGTGAACGAATGAACGTGTCTGATTATGAATGATTTTTAAATAGTCACTGTCAATAGTGACAGTATTTATGTGAGTTTATATCAAATATACTATATGAGAAAGAAAGTAGGGAATTTTAGTAAGAATTTTGTAAAGAATATTTTAATAATTTTTGCACGACATAACTTTGTTTGTATGATAAATGTTTACAGTCCTTTTATATATAACAGATGTCCTAAATAAGGACGATGGTGTGTGTAAATAAATTTTTGTGAGCTCATGCACTTAAATATAGCATAGTAATACACTAATCTAAAATGTAAGTTATAAATATATAATTAACTAGTTTTGATTTAAGTTGCACTTTGTTGTTTGTTATTCTTTCTGCATGTAATTTTTTTACATCAACATCTCTTTAATGTATCTTTTATTTAGATTACAGAGAAAATATTGTAATAAAAAATGAAGACCTATTAATTTATATATATTTTTTCAGATAAACACATAAAGGGAAAACTATTTTACATTTATTTGATTTAACCTGATATTATTCAATATTATTATTTAACTAGAGAAAGGAGATTATTTCTTATATTAAATATGTCCAAGACGAGGAACAACATGCGCAGCAGTGAGGTAATTGTTAATAATTATATTTTGTATATCTTACTTTTAAAATATGTAAAGATTTGTTTAATAAGAGGTTTTTACTATATACAATGTTTTATAAAGATAATTATTTTTTTAAAAGGAACACAGTAGTCTATCTTCTTGTACATCATCATCATTATCGTCAGATGAAGAGATAGATACAAGAGATTTAAAACCAATTAAGAATTATTTAACTAATCGTAAGGAATTAGCACGACAACTTTTCAAATCTGTTAAGCTAGAAAAGATTCGTATGATGTTGCCTCAAGTTTTGAAAGTAAGTTGTTATATTTATAAAATGATAGTTTTTATATAAAATATATATATATATATATATATATATATATATATATATATGTATATTTAAACATAAGAATATAATGCGTTATTTTTTTTGTTTACACAGCATGTAGATTTTAATGAACTAGAAGAATATTGTGTAAATGAGTTAAATGGTATGTCTAAAGCCCGAATATTATCAAAATTAAATGGTAAACCTATGTTGGAATCTTCAGATACAAGTGAAACAGATGATTCAGGTATGTGCATATTGTATCTATACAGATACACTAACTAACAATAAGTCTTATAAATAATACTACCTTCTTATTACATCTTTCTCTCAATAGGACCTTCACTAGAAATTATTTCTGACACAGAAGAATGGCTGACGGATGATGATATATCTAAAAAGGAAAATAGCAAACAGGGAAAGTTGATAAAAAAAGATAAAATAAAAAGAAAAACACATATTAAGAAAAAAAATACAGATACGTCTAATTCTAAAGCAAAATGCAGTATTAAAAGTGAAAATAGTGATAAGAACATTAAAATTAAAAGAGAGGATGATAAAGATAAAGGAAAAGAGGGAGACAGTTTGTTAGATTTATTAGAATTAGAAATGCGCGCTCGCGCTATAAGAGCTTTGATACGAAAAGAGGAGGATGTAATGCCATCCACTAATCCATCAGAAACAAGTAACGGTCAGACAACAGAGAATAACATTGGAACGTCACAAGATGATGACAAGGCCAAAGAAACATGTCGTAAGCAGTTAGAAAAAATTATCAATGCTCAACAAGGTACCAAAGGCGAAGATGAAGATGTTGTTTTAGTAATTCAACCTACGCCAGTCGTGGAATTATTGTCTAGCGATAGTGATGGGGAAGTGCATGACGAAACACGAGTAAATCAAAAGAAAAATGAACGTGCAACTGGAAAATCTGCGAACACCTCCGATGAAAATATGAAGAATTCTAACAAAACTCTAGGAACTCAAGTAACAGGGACACACACTACTTATAGTAATACAAATATTCTAACCAAAACTGATTTGAGCAGCGAAACAAGAACAATAATGCCTGATAGAAATGTAGATATAAAGAACAATACATTATCAATATCAATTTCTGCAGATAACGTTGCAGAAAGACGCAAAAAATCGAAGAAAAAGTCACATTCAAAATCACAGCTTACTTCTTCTGCTAGTGAAAACATTTCAAATACAAAACAAATTTATACTACCGAGATTATAGAACAATCAAATAATTTAAAGAATGACACTATAGACAATACTACAGAACAATTAAGCTTTTCTGACGAAAATGAAGTTATGGAAGAAAAGAATAACACAAAAGAAGAGGCATCAAAAGAAGAAATATCAAAGGAAAGTAGAATTGAAGAAGAGAGATTGACAGAGTTGGATGAAGTTATTGACTTAGATGACTTGGATGATTATTGTGATGTTATGGATATAGAAAATTGTGATGAGGATAAGAGTGAAGATGAAGTTATTATTCCTTTTTCAGAAGAACATAAACAATCTGCACCTGAAACAACTTTATCAAAATCAGATTCAACAGAAACTTGGGCATCACGTTATTATCAAACTGATGATGTTCAGAATGTAATAAAAGAATCAAAGATACAATCTGAAATCCGGAAACGATTGAGAGAACGTCAAAGATTATCTAAATTGAATAAATCACCAAATTTGAATTTACCTTCACAATCCTCAACTGATACAGCTGCTACATCTGAAAAAGTTCCAACAGGATCAGTAGAGGAATATTTAGCTTTAAAGCGTGCAATGAATGCAAATGTTAGCCCTAACAGTAATAATGCAAATGTTAGCACTAACAGTAATAATAATACAACACAAGATAATCCTTTTGAAGTTATCAGCAGTGACTCTAATATAAAAGAAATGTCAGTACAAGATGAAAATATTTCTTCCAATCAAGATAAGACAGATGGTACGAATGATGCACAGAAAGCAGCAGAAAATTCAGAAAAAATTACTTCTGAAATTACTGAACCTACCGAAGCTACCGAATCTACTGAATCTATGACAGAAATCGATACAAAACATGATTCTCAGCCTGATTAATTTTTTTCTTGTAAATGTAATTAAATTTTAATATTAAGATTAATAGTTTTAATATTAATAAGTGTATTTCTGGACATATTTTTCAAAAATATTTAAATAAATCTGTTATACATATAAATATAATATCAATAATTTATACATATATCTATTATACGAAATCTAGAACTTCTTAGGATCAAAAAATATTTATTCTTTTATTATAAAGATGTTTTTTTCTTCTCCCCTAAATTTTTTGTCATCATAAACACAATCTGTATTTAAATAAAATATAGAAGTACAATTTATATATTTAAGTACAATTTAGAAGATAATTTAAACTCACATGTATAAATCTTTGTTTTAAAATCATATACTGTAGAAGGATTATTTAGTTAATATTTATTTAATATTTATTTATTATTTATTATTACTTATGTAATCTACATTTATAATTATAATCCACAGAAATGTTTTTAGTTATAACTTTCATTATAATTTTGTTGTAAATGAAATCGTTTAGTTAAAAATTCTTTAACGATTCTTTGATTAATTTTAACACTATGAACAATTTTATCTTACCACATTCTTGTTAATTAAATCAATACTTTGGATGATAAACAATTGAATATTCATAAAATTATTTTACACCAGTCATTTCTAAATTAATTTTGCCACGTTCCGTCACATTCCAAATTCATGCTGCACGTTTTGTCGTAGTTAATGACTAGTTTTGCTGCAATTGCTAATCCATTAACGGTTCCAAATATCTTACTGTTGAGCGTAATTAAGTTGTTTTTAATTATACGACAAATATAATTTATAGAATATACAACATAAATATATTTATCGTTATACAAAATTTTATCTAATAAATTATAATTAATATTTATAATTATATTTAAATTAAACTGTAAACGCAGCTAGCTTGTATTATTCGTATTTGCATTGTGTTGGATATAACTCTATTTTCTTCGAAAAGAGAGTCGAAAAATTTCTGAAAAGTTAATTTTCCTGAAGAGAAGGTCATTTATATAATGAACGTTATATTAAAAAAAAAGACATTTAATTTTCTTCATTACATTACAAAATAAAGCTTTCTCAAAGGTTATATTAATTATTTGAAACTAGCATTTCATTCCGAGTCTTATGTTGCATGTCTCCATTCAGGAATTTTAATTAGATTTTCTATTGCGTCATTTTTTAATGTTTTTTTTTCAAATGTCCACGAACACGCGTTTATGGTAAACTGCATACAGAAATTCAAATTATTAAGAAGAAAACATAATCTACAACTAAAGAAAATAAAATTACATAAATTATTAGATTATTAAGATAAAGATACAACACAAGATATATCTGAATTTATTGCATCTATTGATACTCCAAAGCTCTCCTGCCTTTATCATCCTTGTTCTCCGACAAAGACGCTTGCACAAGAGATTGAATGTAATGATCGTCTCTTCTAATAAGGTATGTTTGATCTTTGCTTCTTTGAAGTATATATCAGCCTTGCTAAATTAGTGTATTGCAAAGAAACATATTACATATAAAATATATATTATTATTATTAAAATAAATATAATAAAAATAAAATATTAAAATATATTATGAATTTAAGAGATACAGTTCCGAATAATTATTTTTTCCTGCTTTGGCTCTGTTGGCCGATTTAAAAAACATATTTATATTATGAATTTAATTTCTAATTTCCACTATTCATTGAATGAACAGTAAAACAATTTTGCACACAAATTGCGCAATGTCAGCTGATCAATGATAATTATTAAATCACAATATCATGATTTTTTTTAATCATTGCACAATACAACTTTCATTTGAAAACGTATAATTTATTACAAATCTAATCTAAAGAAAATCTCTTAGTATTTCGCTTTTTCGTAATAGAATTCTCAAAGACTTTTGTGTTTTACCTGCTTTTGATATTTATCGGCAAAAATAAGCGATATTCTCAGACTGCATAATACTTGTTGCAATGACGGAAAGCCAAGAATAACAATTATCGGATGGATGAACTATAATTATCTAACAAAGCGGACAGTTGCGCTCGATTTTCTTCTGAGTGTTATTTAAACGATTACGGGGAATTAAACTTACTTGGAAATTGCTGATTCCTAAAATGATACCTCTGATGTTCCAAGAAAATCTTTCGCTTGAAAAGTTCAATTGGGTCACCGGATATTTGTATGACATATATCCGATAAAAAATATCCTTCGTAATTATTTTAGTCTGACTATATCGGGATATAAATAAGAGCAGAGTAATGAATTCACAGACAAGAATTAAAGGTAAATATTGAATTAATTATATAATTAGTTACAGTAATTAATTATACAATTAATTGAGCAATATTAAAACATTCTATAAGATAATTATCGAATTCAAAAGTAATTGTGTGCGAAATCAAAGAACTGAAAAGAGAGCTAAATGAAATATTCGATGTAAAAATATATGTTCGTATAATTTTAAGTATGATGAGTTTGTCAGTTCGTTTGATTTAATACATAATTTAATTTGAGTTAGATAATTGGATAAATGATTTCATTGTTGAATTCTGTGATGAATTCATTAAAAAGACAAATCATTTTATAACGAATTCATTGAAGACATATATCATCATCTCTATTTCGGGATAAAAGAAAATTATGATGTGTGGGTTGTGCTTGATTAATAATTCAGTAGATAACGATTCCGTAGATAATGTGTTCTTTTGCGGTTATTTAGACCGTGAAATTATTTGATCTCTCAGTTGATTACATACTAAAATATAAACATTCGTAATAAAAACAATTTTTATAGTTTATTCATCCGTGGAACATTTCCTATTAAACAACATCATGTAGGAATAATAATTTTAAACGATCGCGTAAAAGATATAAAATAAATTAATATTATTTCGTATACGATTTTAATTACTCTCTCAACGTATGCGATAAAGGAACAGTCATCACTTTTCAGCTTAGAACGTTAGTTGAGAAACACCTCTCGCGGAAACTTTTTTACGTTATTGCACCTAAAATTATTATGTGATGTCGCAAATCCAGACTCAGAGGAGATACGCCTTATAATAAAGCCTAACTCTCGACAGGATGCAAGTTGTTTCCTTTAATTTGAAACGGAATTCGTATATACAATTATCATAAAAATCTCAAGCTGTTTCTTTTCATATTTTGTTACTTAACAAGCATTAATCTGCTTTCTGTCTTATTGATCTATAATTTCACGTCGCTCCATTTTTGTATAGCACAACGAAATATATTCTCGAATATATTGCATAATGCCACTATATATGCGCTATGAGAGATTTTATATGATTACGTAAAAAACAAGACAGAAAGAAAGTGAAAGAGACGGGAAATCGAATTATAATAATATATAATATATATATATATATATATTACGTATATATGATTTGCACTAATGCATATACATAGAATCTTATGTTATTTGATTATAAAGAAAGATAGTACACTATTTCTATATATTGTATTAACATATTCAATTTTCTCTTCCTTTCTCTTCCTAGATCTTTATCGATCAACACTTAATTCATAATTCATTATGAGAATTTTATAATTCAATTGCGTTAAAGAAGAGTGATACTTTTGTTTTAATCAAATTTTTTCCAATGAATTTAAGGCGATCTTTCCCATTGTTTCCCAACTTGCAGAAACGTATTAATCTGCATATCATCGCGCACGCATCGCGGTATAATTTTCAACCGCGCTATTCTCGCCAAGTGCAACATTATACGGCAAAGTAGTTAACGTTACGGGAAACTGAATCGTGACGGTGCAATTTCCCTCGCGTTTATATCCCCAGACGAGGAGAACAAAAAGCCTCGCACACGGAAAAATCGCGCTCACGTGAGGGGACCGGCAAAAGTAGCTAGATAAGTAGGTAGACCGCGCGCGCGAAAGTCGATGCACTTTTACGTTGCGCCGGTAGCGATGCATAAACGCGATCCTGTATCGAGGAAGTGCTCATAGTCAGGTAATGCGTAATCGCGGTTATTGCATTGCGAACAGCACTGCGCTGGACGATGATATTACGACACTGTTCGTGCATACGATTATACGAGCCTTCAGATCTTTGGTAGGAAAAGCTTTCAAAGCTTTACCGCGGTGCATAAAAGAAACAACGCGACGAGAGACGAGAGATAAATTAATGCATATATTCTTATAAAATACAAGACACTACTCTTCTGATTTTAGTCTTTGACTGATCTTTCTTCAAATCTTTCTTTTTTCTTGTGCTGATTTAATTACTGATTTTTGTGTGACAAATAATTAAAAAATTAAACTCTTTAATATTTTTATTAATAATAATCGTTCTTGACATCTTAAAATTATAATTTTATTTTAATTTCACAAGTATGTTTCCTTTTTATTATTTTGTAATATTGTTAAGTAAAGTAATTTTTTTATTGTATTAATCTCTGTACTGTATTTTTTCTCTATGTATATCTAGATCACTTGATAAGTACTCAAAGAAGGGTCGAAACGTTGTGATTTAATAAATAATATTTGCCAGTACGGTCGAGAGAACAGTTTTACTTTTTTAAACTAGAAAATTGTTGAAATTATTGTGATCTTTCTCCAAATCTTTTTTTTCTTGTGCTGATTTAATTACTGATTTTCGTGTGACAAATAATTAAAAAATTAATCTCTTTAATATTTTTATTAATAAATGCTTATTTTGTCTATTTTATGTAAATTATATTAAACTAGAAGATTGTTGAAATTATTATAATCTTTCTTCAAATCCTTTTTTTTCTTGTGCTGATTTAATTACTGATTTTTGTGTGACAAATAATTAAAAAATTAATCTTTTTAATATTTTTATTAATAAATGGTGTATGCTTATTTTTTTATTTTATGTAAATTATATTAAACTAGAAGAATTAAAAACGTAGATATTTGAGAATCGCTAGACAGAATTTAAAAAAGTAAAACGCTTCTCTCGACCGTACTGGCAAATATTATTTATTAAATTACAACGTTTGATCCTTCTTTGAGTCCTTACTTATTACTTAAATTGTTGATATTTTTTTGTAAGTTAATAGCGTTATTATTTTTCTTAATAAAAAACATTTCAGCGAGTTCTCTTTTTCTTACGTGTTTTTCACTGTGCAAAATAACCGGCGAAGTCCAGTCAAAATCGTGATCGAATTCAATTTTATGTTTGCTGATAACTGATAATTTACTCGAATGCATTTTGATGTTGCTGAAATGTTCTTTTACACGTGTACATAGATGTCTTTTTGTTTGTCCGATGTATGACACGTTGCAATCATTACAATTAATTTCGTAAACTACTTCAGTCTTTTTATCTGTAGGCAATCTATCCTTGCCGAGTGTAATTAAATGATTCGGTTTTTTAGGAATATTATGAACAACATTAAATCCGATATTTTTAAAAATTCGATCGATATCGCCTAAGCTATTAACATAAGGTAGTAAAATGAAAGGAGATTTATCAACAATATCTCGCTCATTACTCGATTTATTCATGTTTCTGTGTTTTAAAAAATTAATCTTTTTATTAACCCAACGATCAATTACATGTTTAGGAAAGCAGTTATTAAATAAAATCTGTTTCACGATATTAATATTCTTGTCATGAAACTGGTCATTAGATAAGAGAATCGCGTGATCTACAAGATTAAACATTGTGTTCATTTTATATTTAAAAGGGTGATTGGAAAAGAAATTCATATATCTGTTCGAACACGTGTTCTTCCTGTACCAATTTGTTACAAGCTTTTCATTTGATCGAGAGATCGTTGTATTCAAAAAATTAATACATCCGTCTGATTCCGTCTCATATGTAAAAATTAAACGGTGGTAATAATTATTAAAGGTATTAATTATTTCGTGGATTTTGGTCTTTGGAATAATAGCAAAAATATCGTCAACATATCTATAATAAGTCGGAACATTGAAACTAAGTTGACTTAAACAACGTGTTTCGAGATCATCCATCACCATGTCTGCCAAGATGGGTGAGAGAGGAGATCTCATAGGACTACCAAAGATTTGTTCGTAATATTGTTCATTAAAGCTAAAACTAGTAGAATATAGAATAAATTCGACGGCATATCAGAACTGAGCAAGACTGAAATCCGTATTTTGAGAAATGTCACTCCATCGTTTCTCAATAGCGCGTAAAACCAATTTTGGAATATTAGTGTATAGACGTGTCATACATCGGAGAAACAAAGAGACATCTATGTACGAGTAAACGTGTAAAGGAACATTTCAGCAACATCAAAATGCATTCGAGTAAGTTATCAGTTATCAGCAAACATAAAATTGAATTCGATCACGATTTTGACTGGATTTCGCCGGTTATTTTGCACAGTGAGAAACACGTACGAAAAAGAGAAATCGCTGAAATGTTTTTTATTAAGAAAAATAATAACGCTATTAACTTACAAAAGGATACCGACAATTTAAGTAATATTTACGACAAAATAATAAAGATCGTTTAGTCTCTTATAACTCGTCTAAGAGTCTTGACGTGTTGTCAAACCGACACTATATTTGTTCTTGACATCTTAAAATTATAATTTTATTTTAATTTTACAAGTATTCTTGTGCTGATTTAATTACTGATTTTTGTGTGACAAATAATTAAAAAATTAATCTTTTTAATATTTTTATTAATAAATGCTTATTTTGTCTATTTTATGTAAATTATATTAAACTAGAAGATTGTTGAAATTATTGTAATCTTTCTTCAAATCTTTTTTTCTTGTGCTGATTTAATTACTGATTTTTGTGTGACAAATAATTAAAGAATTAATCTTTTTAATATTTTTATTAATAAATGCTTATTTTGTCTATTTTATGTAAATCATATTAAACTAGAAGATTGTTAAAATTATTGTGACCTTTCTTTAAATCTTTCTTTTCTTGTGCTGATTTAATTACTGATTTTTGCGTGACAAATAATTAAAAAATTAATTTTTTAATATTTTAATTAATAAATGGTGTATGCTTATTTTTTTCTATTTTATGTAAATTATATTAAACTAGAAGATTATTGAAATTATTGCGATCTTTCTTCAAATCTTTTTTTTTCTTGTGCTAATTTAATTACTGATTTTTGTATGACAAATAATTAAAAAAATAATTTTTTAAATATTTTTATTAATAAATGGTGTATGTTGATTTTTTCTATTTTATGTAAACTTTATTAAACTAGAAGATTGTTGAAATTATTGTGATACAAGACACATTATTTTGCGAGATTATAAGAAAGATAAAGATATTCGATATGGGATATTTCGCTATCAATCAACTCTTGAACGATAAAACGAGTTTGATCTTTCGTTTCTATCACGTAATATGCAGTTTGCTGGAGATATTCTACTTCCGATGAAAGTTAAATTTATAGTTTTGCCGAACAATAAAGATTGTTACTTTAACGATGAGTTTAACCATGTTTTTTTTACGACGCACTTTATAAGAATTCCGCGAATTTTTCGATATTACACGCAAGAGATATTAAAGTATAATGATCTCATTGAATTATTCTAGTTTATTTGTGCCACGATATTACTTATACCTATCAGTTGCGACTTTTCCACGAATTGATATATTATTACTAGCATAATTAGGCAAAGTGATGTGGACAGGAATGAAACTTTCAGACATTGCAACTAAAAATAGTTACTGCAGAAAACTGCAGTTATTATACTATATTAAACGATATTGAATATAAAACTGTGGTTTGTGGTTAATATTGGATCCGGTTAGTGCGTTTGACTGGTCTGATTAAGTAAGTAGAAAGAAGTAATAACGTGTTCGTGTATAATTTTTGAATTGATAAAAAAATATGCACTTTTGTATTATTATAAATGCACCAAATAATGCATAAACTACAAATTAAAGTATATAAAAACAATTTTGACAATTTCTATAAATAAATGTTGCAAATATTTTTAAGAATATTTTATCAACTATTTTTTTCACACTTACCAGAGATAAATCGATACATTAAATACACCAGTTAGGATATTTACTAATTACATTATTTGAAAATATTCTAGCTTCGATAATATTGACTTATATAAGTTGATATTTATTTGTTTGTTACGTATTACAATAATTAGATTTATTGAAGATTTCAAGATTTATTGAAGGTTTCAAAGGTAATTTTAGCCATAACTTTAGTATAATTATGAAAAAATACTATAAATTATATTTGAAAAATGTGAGCTCTAATTAGAACCATTCAATATAGTAATTTATATAATCCATTCTTTTTACTCTTTAGGATTTACCTCCGTATTTTGGATCGATATAATGGCAATTTACTCCTGCTGCTCGGCTAACCTCAGATTTATTACTATTTCGCACGTACAAGAATTAATGTGCAATTTAGCTATGATCAATTATTTCTAATTGCACGTAATAATAGACTCAGATATATTGTTTACGTAATTACTGCATTTATTATACAACGGTGGCATTATATGAAATAATATATATGTTATAGGAACTATAACTATTATAAATTTGGAAATACATTTAAAAACTAAAATTAAACATTTTTGTATGGGATTGATATTAAACAAAATTAATCTTTCTCTTTCTCTCGCTTTTAATGTTGTAACAAAATTTAATGTTCGCCTTGATAAATAAATATATAGATAAGAGATCACTTGTGAAGCAATAAATAACAAGAAAAAATGAAATGCAAATATAATTAAACTTCTAACAAGATATGTTAAATTCTATATCATTTAATTAATCATCAAATTCAGTTAAAACAATGTTAATAACAATTATATCTTCTGGAAATCACTATTTCCATTCTATTGTTATTTCATCAAATATGTAAATAAAAAATAACAAAATTACACAATAAATTGTATAACTGTAATCAAAGTGATCCCTTTATAAACTAAAATAATTGATTTTTATTGATAACGTTACACAATTTATATTCTATATTAAATTATTATTGAAATATTTTTATTATTTGATTATATCATAAAAGATAATAAACTACATATTCGACATATATTTTTTTCCCCAATTTTTTAATTAACTTTCTCGGAATCTCTTTCTTTGAGATCAAATTTTGCTTTGGATTTCGAAGCACAGATTTCCTAGGAAAGATAAACTTTGGACTACACTATCGACAATATCAATATTATGTCGGCGATCATTTTCCGTTCAAACAAAACGATATCAGAGTGACGTTATGGAAGGGATTTCGGCATTTCTATTGATGCAGTCGGCAAAATATGTCGAATAGTTATTTCATAGTTTATGAAAAGTTAAGATAATATGAGGTTTGTTACATGTTTTCATATATTTGTTAGAAGTTTATGTCCAAGTTAATTAACTTTTTATTGACACGCGATAACTTATCTTAGATTTAAAAGATTTAATATGTGCGAAAATGTGCATCTGTGCATTAGTACGCACATATTAATTAATATCACAATTATATATAATATACACTGTAAAAAAATATGTAATATATTACACAAAAATATGTAAAATTACATAAATAATAAGTGTAAAATTATATACGATAAATAATAGAAATGATTATCTTTTCATTATTTATCATGTAATTTTACATTTATTATTTATGTAATTTTACATATTTTTAATGTAATTTTACAAAATTTTTTTACAGTGTATTGACACGTTTTAGCAATGCATTTTTCACGGAGAGAAACGGAAGATAGTACAGTAACCACAAAAGTGCAGACAATGCAATAACCATCATTTTCTGTCCCAGCCAGCCGTGCTGTTTCTCTGTTCTCGAGATTTCTCTAATTGGGCGCGATAAACATCGCCGCGTAAAAACATTATTAACGGCGCAACCTATGCGTGGTATGTTATTAACAACACCCGTGAAAATCGATCGAATCTCGAACCTCATTTGCATAAAATGCAAATATGGCATTGCCATATAAAATCGCGATTTCGCAATCGATTAAGCGTTTATTGTGCTTCAAACTGTATCTATCACGCGAGGAAGCGTTTGACGTAACGCTATCAGTCCATAATTTATATGTGTCATCGATATCGAAATTCTCGTTATTTTTTCCAAACTACTACAGAACAGATGTTCGTAATAGAGGTTGCTTCGAATAACAAGTCTCAAATTGCAAGAATCATGTCTTGCATAATCGAGACAAAACGTTAAGATATAAAATATGTAATAAATAATTTTATAATATTTATTATATGCATAATATTTATAATATTTATAATATTTATAATATTTATTATATTTATTATATTATTATATGTATATATATAAAATTTTATTCCATATTATAGTATCACATTTAAAAGAAATATGGGACAGGAAGCTGATCGATTATATATATATCAGGCGAATCAATATAACTATTTTTTATATTTATTATATTTATAATATTTATAATATTATTATACATATAAAATTTTATTCTATATTATAGTATCACACATTTGAAAGAAATGGGACAGGAAGTTGATCAATTATACATATATATGTATATATATATAAAATACATATATATATATATATATATATATATATATATATATATATATATATATATACAATTAGGCAAATCAATATAACAATTTTTTAAAAACTATTTTTATATTTTGAGAGTAAAGAGGAAAATATACATGTACAATAGTTTAATTGATATTAATTTAAATATGGAAATTTTTATAATTATTAAAACATTGTAGCATTTACTATTTTCATTTTTCCTCTTTCTCTCTCTAAAAATGCTGAAGAAGCAGTCGCACGCACTTTTCTTGAATGGTCTATCACTTGAAGGAGATATTGCGTCACGGTTAAACAGCAAAGTCATTGTGCACACACATTTACATATATAGCTACATTTATTATGTAACTCGCACCTCGACCATCCTGGATGTTTATAAACGTAATGTGCGCATCTCAATTTATTTTCGTACACACGTGTGTTTCACGACTAATGGAAGAAATCTCTTTCTCTCTCCTTTTCCGAAGCGAACTTCCTAGACCATTAACTATCATTACTCGGGACGCAGCGTGTGGATAACGCACGTGTTGGATAACGCGGGATTTGCTCATCGAGTAACCGTATGTCTCGATCGAACACGTAATATATTTTCGCGAGAAGATAAATTTATTTCTTATTCCCAGTGTTTGCTGTTATCTACATAAAATTATATATAGATAATCATCTAGATGAAACTTATTTGGCGTCATCTTATTTTTTATATATAGATAACAAAAATATGTATTATCTATATATCTGCATCTTAGATAAAAAAAAAAGTATTATCTTTATTAAATTATCTAGAATAATGTTCAGATAATTTGATTTAAAATCATAACGCATAAAAAATATTGAAAATTTATAAATAAAAATATAAATATATTTATAATTTACATTTTTTTATAACTGTGTTTAAATAAGCAGTTTTTAAAATTATCTAGATGAATCGTCATATAATTTTATATTTTATCTAGATATATTTAAAACAAAATCATCTTCATCTTATCTATAAGATAAATTTACATATTTTTATCTCATCTTTATAACCGATCACATATATGGACCGGGTTGGCGTTTTCGTGACCAATCGATTTTCGCGATCGTAGCGCCGCTAATATAAATTACAGTTCACCCATAACGAAAATCACTCACATGCAACAAAGGCATACATGGATCGTCGTCGTTCCCTGCAATTTTGCCGAATTGCATCGTTTATACGTAACGAGCAAGCGTGACGATCGATCTTCCTCGACCCGACTTTTCCTGGATGCTTAAGATCCCGGATCGTTTACGACCTGCCGCTTTCAATTTCTAGTTTAGCACGCGCGACGGAAACGGACTCGGCACGCGGAAATGAGTCCAGGGTGTGGCGAAACGATGCTGCTATCCGATCGTACCGGTATCGGGACCGCAACGAAAGTAAGACGCCAGGGAGAAGGAAGAGATTTCCGCCGAAGACGAAGATGACGACAACGGAGAAGGTGAATGTCTACCGTGTCTCTTGTGTGTCTCTCGGGCCGGCTCGGTTTACGCGGTAACCACATATTAACGAGACATCCTATCGTCGGGACGAGTTACGCCGCCGCAGAATGGATCGTGCATAATAGTACCTAAGATCTATATAGTCGCGGAGGAACTTGTATAGCCAAAGCTACGGGTCTATTACCGTGGGAGGCAATTAGGTTTGCGTTCTATTACCATAGTTATCTGACTGTAGTGGGATGGACGCTACGTGTATTGTATATGTATCGTATATATAATACGAAAGGAAAGTTTGATCTGGTTACAAACTTGGAATCGCGAAAGCGATGGCGACATTATTCGCGTGCGTGCAAAACCTTTACGGAAACGGGAGAAAAAAAAAATATGAGGAAGTCCGCTGATCTCGACGCGACGTCTGAAAATCCCATTTTGTACAGAATTATTCCCAGGTTTACAGGTTAGCGATATCTATTAAATTGGGAAATATACACGACATCGTATAAGGATATCGGTATTTCCTGTGTACTTGTATATAATTATTGCTTAGATATTTCACCGGGGAGCACAGTTATTATTATAATATTAAATATGAAAAGAAATGAGAGACTTAGTATTTTTGCAAGCTGATCCTTGAGGAATAAATTGAAAGTGTTTAATCATTTCCATACCAGTTTATATTGTAAGAACTTGCGGGGTAGAGATATTTAAAAATCATGTATTTCGGAACACTTGTGTTGTATACCACATAATTAGACCAAACTCGCATGCAAAGCAACTATGTATCTCGAACACCGTTATACAAATATTTCTGACCATAAATTCTGATAATATCGAATAAGTGTCGTAAAGACAGCGCGTAAGCGTCGACGTGTCGAAATCACGTGGTGTTTGGTAACAGCCCCTTGATTTTTACACACACATGTAATACACATGCGTTTCACACTACGTCTCAGAAGCAATCGGTGCAGCCCTGAAAAATCAAACGACGCAGTTGGCGGCTTAACGATGGTTGGTCGAATCCTTATGGCGTAAGACACGCATACGTCGTGCATGGTGGCGCGTGATGCATGTGTCGAAAGACGAGATTAATTTAAAGAGAGAGGCGAGAGGACATTCGCATAGGAATATTTACCGCTCCGCCGCGCAATTTTCGCACGCTCTGACATTTACTTCTACCACTATGCTTATAGATGACGTTTACTTTAACGATCCCTACGCTTGTTTTTCTACACTGTTTACGGTAAAACAGGTGGTATCTCTTCTCTCTTTCTCTCTCTTGGCGCAACTCGCGTAATATCAACGAGTGAAAGTTCTCCACTCGCAATCCCTCATAATCGCGTAACGTGTCAGACTAATACGTCTCCTATAAGCATTCATTCCCTCTCGTGCTCTCCCAACATTATAGCGGTTTCGTAAGCAATCGTTACGTACAAAAAAGAAAATACTTTATTCGTGTTTACATTTACAGGGTGTATGGTACAATCCGAGGATAGGATCACAATGAAACAGAATATTGATTGCGTCGCGTTAACTTTTATTTAGAACGGTGTGATCGCTCCGGTCGGTCGCTCCTCGATCTCCTCACGACGATCGATTCCTCGAATGAAGCTTCCTCGTCTCGCGCCGCGCGAGTCCTTTAACGTCGGACGAAAGGGGACGCTGGTCCTTGCGCTTCCTTCCTGCTAAACAATTTTGTGTCAATGATGCCCGAATCCGCCGAAATCGTGTCCGCCGAACTCCAAACCGCCGCCGAGGTCGTGTCCAAATCCGCCGCCGAATCCTTCGTCGTGATGACCTTTAACGATCACTGGATAGGGTTCTTTGACGACCACGGGTACCTTGACGGGATAGGGAACTGGTTTCGCTACTTCGACCGGAACCTTGACCGGTACCTTGACCGGATAGGGCACCTTGATGGGCACTTTGACGGGCACCTTGACCGGATAGGGCACCGGCTTCTCTACCGTATAGGGCACGTGCTTCGTGACCTCTACCGGGTAAGGTTGCGGTACGTGCACCGGATATGGACGGTCGACCGGCACTTTGACCGGTACCTTCACCGGGTAGGGCACGTGCTTCGTGACCTCGACCGGATACGGATGCGGTACCGGCACGTGCTTCGTGACCGTCACCGCTTTGATGTGATCAGTGGAGATTATTTCCCCGCCGTGTCCGCCGAAGCCACCATCGCCGAAACCGCCCCCGAAACCACCGTGATCACCCAGGCTCAGCTCCAATCCGCGCTTCGACTTCTCATCCTTTGGTTGAGCGCTGGATTCGGTCTTCTTCGCCTCCTCGGCCACGACCGATAATACTAGGCCGCATAAGAGTATTACCTGCCAGAAGCAAGGAAACACAATTGTCTCTGAATTTATCAATCGTATGATGAACGTAGAGCTTTGTCTGTATACGAGATATGGAGTTATGCGACATGTATAGGCTTTGTTATAATTTGCTTTGCTAATGCTAACACGAAATTTCATGAGAGGTCTTGTCGCGGGTGTCTTGCATCGACGATTTATTCGAGTGCCTTGTATAAATAATGTAAGCCCTTAGATAGATTAATATTAGTTTAGCCGAAAAATTTTAACGACAATGACATTAAATCTATTTGTCAGATTAAAGAAAGTACATTTTTAATTTAAAAATTTGAAGAAAAAATATAACTATTGTCTTATAAATTCTGAGCAAATGTAATTGCTTTATAATCTCGCTCAAATTTTCGCAGATGTAATGTTTAATAAATTTCGAGTGATGTAAAAATTTGCCTTAAAGCTAGTAGAAAACGAGTCATCGCGCTTAGAAATGAGAGACTGCAGTACGTTGCACGATTCGGGCGAATGTAAAGACTCGTGATTCGAGCGGCTATCTTACTGGAGCTACTCACTTTCAGCTTGTCGGTGCTGTTCATGTTGGTCGGCAGTGAGCACACACTGGTACCGCTATCGTCTACCCTCGCTTTTATAGGGGACGCAACGCTCTGCCCGCTGGGCAACTCGAGCGTGCCGATGAAATTGTCGACGGGTAGGAAGTCAACAGGAGAAGAGGAAGACAACGCCGTCGTGGGCGACGCTTTTCTCCGCTATCTTTATCTTTGCATTCTGTTTTCTTTTTCTCTCTTAACTGTTTCATCGCGTTTTTTCGACTCCGTTCGACCGCGGATGGAAACGCATCTCTGCGCTGCAAAGCGGAAAAATTCGAATTATTCTACATTTGTGCGATTAAATTTTTATTCTGCGATACTAATGTATATAAGTAGATGAAGAATTTTTAATTGATCAAAGAACCTCCCTTTTAGTCAACGTCAAATATATATTTTTATTATTTTATTAGATATATTTTTGTTTTATACATTTTAAATCGTGAAAAACATTATTTATATACAAAATTAGTATATTTTAAAATTATTTATTGATTTAAAATTAATTATTGACTGGTTTTTATTAGGTACCTTAACATATTATAAATAAAAATATTAACTTCAAATATAAAGTAATTATTTTCATGTTTTTTATGAGCAAACAATTTCTATGTGCAAATCTCAAAATTTAATGTCTGATTTCATAAAATTTATTAATATATTTTACATTTATAAATAATCAAACCTCTTAATTAAACAAATCGATGCAATGAAATAATTTACAGTGATAAATAATGCAATTTTATAATTGATTTTTATTAATTCGGTTGACAATGCTTTTTCTGTGTTCCTGTGTTCGCTTCATTAATATTAAAAGCTTAATTAATTTAAGAGGCAAAGAATTGAATTTGGAATTTTTTGTAGACACAAAAGTGCTTTTCCTTTACTCGCTTTTTTCTCTCCGCCGTCCGAATATACGAACGCGTTGGAACATTTACATTTGGTACCAACTTTTTCTCTCTCTCCTTCGAATTTAATATACTCGCCTCATTTCCATGCTCATAGCATGTTCAACCAGCGTGTTATCTCTTTCCTACACTTTCGTGCGCCACGACATTTGTCGTAGAAAAGAAGGTAGAATCGTCACCGGCCGTGAAATTAAAAAGAATCATTTGAAGACGCTGACCACCATCGCTGCCACTTTAGGAAGTTGTTGAAACTCGTTAACGCGATTGGGAAAAATTCTCGCATGCCAGAAATGGTTTTTGCGGCGAACGTAAAAATTCGGTACCGCACAAGATATATAACATGGACGCGATTTTTGGTTTATCACACGTAGTTCCCGCGGGTACAGTTAATCTTCGAATGACTTTGTACCTCGATCTCGGCTGGTTCGAATGGTGTTAGAATATTCGCGTATCCATGGTTTATCAGAGTTATCGGGACGAATAAATTTCCATACATCTGAATTTGGATTTCCATATTTGAATTCGAAAATATTGATTTGACTTCTCTAGTCTAGGATAGAAGGGTGTTTCGAGAGGCCGAGCGATTCCCTTCCGAAAGTCGATTGGTTGTTCGATCGATCCGCAACGAAAATCGGGGAAACGATGTATGCGATAGTTTCCACTTGACCTATACTCGGGGATTAAATTGTTTTTGATGAATTTAGAGTGATTCGCTGGAGACCGCAATCTGCTCGCGTTGCTGCTTGCTGACACGATATTCCGAAAGTCGATAATTGACAGTTTCGAATGTATCAGAGATGTAGCAACTTTCTTGTAAATCAAAACTTTCATTATGGAGATATTGTCCCTCGATAGCAATTTATTGAAAATGATGAATTTTTTTGAATATATTTACAGGCTTTACATTCAAAAGATATGTGTTCCTGAAAGGTCGTATATACATATTGCATAATAATAAATGATAGTAAAAAGATCGATATCAAAAGAAAGTGTAGCGGTGAGAATAGTAAAAGTGAACTGAAACTTTACTCCTATTTAATCAGCAAATGCGAATGCGTGTGACGACGTCTATTAATTGCTGAAATTGCGTATCTCAATTTATTGAATTTAAAATTAATGACACGCGCTAGGATGCCGGAATGGTTAATTTTCTGCGGTCATTTCCATTTTAAATTGACTATCCGCCGCGCATTTTCCGCAGCAACGATAATATATACGCGTGTAAATCGTTTCGTAATTATTTATTAACAATTCTAGTGTGTCATGTTATTAGTGTTTGCTGTTATCCAAATAAAATTATATAGATGAACATCTAAATGAAATTTTGGCGTTATCTTATTTTTATATATAGATAATAAAAAAATATATTATCTATATCTGCATCTTAGATGAAAAAAAGTATTATCTTTACTAAGTTATCTAGAATAATTTTTAAATAATTTTGGTTTAGAATCATAGCATATAGAAATACTTAAATAGAACTTAAGTAATAAGCATTAAAAATTTATAAATAAAACTATGAATACATATATTTTTATATTCCTTTTATAATTTACATTTTTTTATAACTGCGTTTACATAAGCAGTCTTAAAAATTATTATCTAGAAAATTATCTAGATGAATCGCCATATAGTTTTATATTTTATCTAAATATATTTAAAACAAAATCATCTTTATCTTATCTAAGATAAATTTATATATTTTTATCTTATCTTTATCTAGCTACAATAATTTTAAAATTATTTAATAATAAGCACAACACTGCATGTTATAAATCTTTTTAATTAGACACTTTTTATTTGTTGTGATTTTTCTCCATATATTATTAATACCCGGTATATCTGCAAACGCATGTAACAAATTTATATTATTCATGATATTCAATTTATAATATTACTAATACATTAATGTATTACACGAGTATGCTAGTATTAACATAATGTAAATACATTAATAATATAAGTATTATTGATATAACATTGTGTATTACTCTGATGCGTACTGAATATAATATTATATTAATATTAAATTGTTCAATATCCAAATACGATTCTACTTCAAATAATACAAAAGCTACAGCATTAACAATGTTTATTTTTGAAGTTGTTGTTCACCCAGAAGTAGCGAGTGCAAAATATGCGCTCATGCGCGCTAATTCTTTCCCAAATTAAACTTTTCTGTGTACTCCTATTGTGTCATAAGTGCCTTTGCGCGAAGTATTATTATGTTCGGAATTACGTATACGCGAGCCGCATGATTTTAATTGCGAAGTTATTCGTTCGAAAGTTTCTCTGCAGTAGGAATAATATCAGGAAGCTGTTTTCACAGCCCACTATAAGAATACCAGATTAAATCTATCGCGGTGAAAACTTCAGCCTTTATTATTATTCCTTCTCTTTTTTTTTCTGTTCCGACCGATTGTAGTGACTTTGTAACATTACGTATACGGAACTGTGTAAAGTGAACTGGTCGATTATCTTTACTGCCGGATATAATGCATGTATATGATACACGCTTGCATTAAAGGTAGCGATATATTGGCGATCGTGTACTTTCTACCGATTTCTTGACATTTATGCAGATTGCAATTATGTAAATTTTGACACATCGCGCTTCCTATCGCTAATGTCGCTTAGAAGTTGCTTTTTCGCAAAACCACGAAAACCGCTTTTGATCTCGTACGACGAAGCAAGCCGAGCTCGTGTACACCGTATGCAAATTATTCCTTTGCACGCGAGCACCTGCGCCTAATGTCTACTTAAATATCTGCGTATCTTCCCTTTCCCGTTCTTCAGAGTTTATTAGAAAATTGTAGGGTCGACGCGTTATCAATTTAATCAACACGTAATTTTCTTTCTTTTTTTTTTCGAAATAAAGGTGTCTCGTCTGCGTAAAATTGATGATCGCGGTTGCGAAAGGCCGCAAGCAACGTTTCCGAGGCCGCGAACTTTCGATTTGCGATTATTATCTTTATCGTAATATTTTTTTTTTTTTTATGTTTGAATTGCTTAAACTTTTTCTACTATCGAGAGGGTGGCATAAATACTTCCTAAGTGCACAGACAGGATTCCCGCGCGATGTCTACGACGACGACAGTTGTCGTTGTCGACGGGATTTTCGCGTAGTCTGCATTTCTGCTTCACCGACCGCAAAGCGTAACCTTATGCAATAATGGGAAAGGCTTTGGAGTCGGCCAGACCGCGGCTCTCATGAATATATGGATAGATGTTCTCGCTCAAGGTGTTTATCAAGCCGTTTTCTAGTTATGTCCTTTCCGCTTCTGAAACATCCTCGGCCCTTCGAACACAAACATAATTTGCGCTCTACAGAGATGAAAGAGATTTTTAACTCTTTTTCTCATTCTCTTTCTCTTTAAACAGTATAGTAATTTTAGTTTCTTTGAAAGTGCGGATATTTTTGTTTCGAGTGTTTAATGATAAAGGTTGCAGAAATTTGCATGTTTGCTTCATTCCGAGTTGATTTTTTTCACCGCGCGTGTTATTATGGTAACAATTAATAAATATGTACATAACGTCGCACATAATTAGCCTTCAAGATATTTAAAATTTGTGCCTTTATTTCTAGCGTTAAATTATAAATCAATAAGTATTTGTCTATTACTATAGAAATAAGCTAAGATGATTTTATTATTAAAGTAGAAATTAATTATTTAAAAAGCTATAAGTAAAAACAATAAAAATTAATTGCATAAATTATAGACGTTTAAAAATAAGATAAGGATTTATTGGAAAAATTGTAGCAGATATAAAATTCTTTATTCGGTTACTAAAAAGATTCGATAAGAAATTTATATATATCCATGACACGTATTTTTTATTTAGCAAACTAAAATATAATATTGCACATTGCAAAAATGTTATATTTTTAATTTTTTATTTAATATATACATTATTTATAAATCAAGCTAAGGAAAAAGAAAATTAAATCGACTATATCGAAAAATATAAAATGTGGTAGAGAATATTTAAAATGGACTATGATTTTAATAACTAATTATAAAGAGGCAAAGATTACCACATCATATACCACATTATATATAATATACAGTATATTTATTTAATCACATACATTTTAGTCGAGGGAGAGTTCAATATATTAAATAAAAGTTCAAATCGATTAAATGAATTTGTAATGAGGATTTGTAATATCCTCATTAAACGAATTTCGAAATACTGACCGATACATGGAACAATTGTTTACTGAATAATGCAAATGCTTGTCGTGCATTGAAACTTTGTGATGGTTTGTGCGAAATATGAATATTTATTTAATATGCGTATTGCGCTTCGTATGGCTTATAATTATACGATCATTACACGAGTTTATTAAACGAAACATATAATTGCGTAGTAATTATTTTATACAAAATATTATGTAAGTGGGACCTTTTGCAAAAACACCATTACTTAAACATCATATTTACTTGGAAATACATTAGTTCATCTAGCAGCTAATAAAATGCCACGTCAATAAGAATGACACAAGTAAGAGTTACGTTTAATGCCAAAGTATATGAAAGTATGGCTTTAATAAAAAGTTGCGCGCGTGAATAATTTTAAGCAGCGACATACGTCTTTGTAAAATAATCGATAACGGTATGTTAGAATCGAGTGTCAAAAAAAAAAAAAAGGAAAGATATCGCCTTTATTTCGACATTAGATGATTCACGTATTACGTTATTAACGTTGCGGTTGACTGCCAATCGAAAGACTTTCGATTCCTTTTTTTTTTTGGATACGCGTACTGATATATAATAATATTACAAAATATAAAAACTTGACGAAAGGATAATCGAAAGGACAACAATAACACGTTGATTGCCTCACGTAAGCAAGTGTGTTGAAACGCAAATGTTCGCGTTGTCTCTCTTTCGCGACCATCAACGTGTGCAACACCATCGAATGGCCGCATTACTGCCAGGCGTTGTAATACTTTAACAACTTCCTTCGCGCATTGCGAATTTGCTTTTTAATTAAACAAGCATCGAGCATGATGCCGGGATACAAAATGCGCGCACGTGTCCGCGACACCCGGAGAAAGTCTAATCGTCACATCGCAATCTCGCATTATCATTTCACGCTGCATGAATTTTTGTCATTTCTAATTAGATTTACGAGATGGCTCGTAAAGTCAGTCGTGTATTAATTAAGGAAGATTTCGCGGTGTCTGTAATGTAATTTTTAATTATTTTTTTTTTGACGAGAGTTATGCGATATCGAAGGAGAGTCTGGCGATTAATTGCACTCGGTGAATCTTGTGTATCGATAGGAATTACGTCTTGAGAGGCATTCTGTGAGTGTCGCTAAATCGGTTTTCCCGGAGCAAAACCTGTCGACGAGATAGTAGAATTAAATTTAAGATCTCTATCGTGGGGGCGATTACGCGACGACGTCAGATTAAGTCGAATGTCCTCCGTCATATTACTATCCACTTATATCTCAGGCGAAAGCATTACAAGTCATCTAAGCAGTCTAGGCAGACTGTTACGTCTATATATATTTTATAGCTTCTCTTTGAGACTTTTATATTATAATTATAACAAAATATATATTTGTATAAATACAACATATTATAATTATTTAAAAAATATTACAATAATATTAGGCGTAATTATAACAAAATATTATAATTATTTAAAAAATATTGCAATAATATTAGGGATAATTGTAACAAAATATTATAATTATTTTAAAAATATTACAATAATATTAAGGATAATTATAACGGAATATTATAATTATTTTAAAAATATTACAATAATATTAGGGATAATTATAACAAAATATTATAATTATTTTAAAAATATTACAATAATATTAGGGATAATTATAAAAAGTAATCAATAATCCAAAAAACTTAACGTCTCCAATAGTTAAATTACACAATTAAAAAATTGACCAATACTGGCAAATGATTGTTTATTTAATGAAGCGTACAACGTTTCGACGATGAGTTTAGGTCTTTATCAAGTACTGAAATACAATATTAAAAATACAATGTTAAAAAGTTAATATCATCAAACAACAATATATAATAAAAGAAACGAAACCGCAATAACACAATATTACCTATAAAATTCTTCAAGAGTCAAAAGTAAAATATAGTAAAGATTGAAGAAGAGAGAAACACTGTTATATATGTTCTTATGACACATGTCAGCTAAATGTGTTTAATATACTAACTGAAAGCCTAGACCTTTTTCTAATCTTGTCATAAATATTGTTCAAATTTTTTGTATCTTTCTATAAGTTAATAGTGTTGTTGTCGATTAATTTTGCTGTGTACATAATAAATTTTACTATGTACACATTAATATTTTTTATCGTGTTAAATATTACCTATCAGAGAAACTCTTATAAGATTCTTCCAACATTGTCCCACGATTACCACGATATTTAGGGTAAATTCTAAGAGAAAATTCTCTCCGTGTAAAATTTTTAGAAAAATATTTTGTTTGCTTGCTATGCGTCACAGGAGATAACAGTGAACCAGTTTCTGTATTTATTATATACGTCATCGAGTTTCCTAATTATTCCCAAGACTAGTTCTGCATTGCGCAAGCAACCATAACCGCGGTTATATCCGCTAAAATTCACGAGGCGGGAACAAAAAAGGACCACGTGCCCGGTGACGTTTTTGCGACGTCGAGGTGAAAGAAAGAAGGAAGGAAAGGAAGTCAAACGGAATTTCGCGGCGAACTCTGAAATTGCGACTCTTTCTCGGCTAGGAAGGAGAATAGCGATTGAAATAGCCTGGAATAAATGGGGATCGGGAGAGACGGCGATGTTACGACGCTCGTATCCGGGCATCCGACAGTAATCAGCCCCACGCTGGGGCGGATAGCCCGTGGGAAAACGGCTCACTGCGCTGCGCCTCGGTTCGCCTTAAAGAAAGACCGACGCAGACGAGCGCGATTTTCCGTGGAGTGGGCCAGCGAGAGCAGTGGGCGAAAGCGGCCGGTATATATGCCGCTGATTGGTACGATGCAATCTCAGTGTGCACTCCCGAAGGCTACCATGAGCACTTCGCAGGTGAGCTCGCGTTGCTAGCAGCGCTTACCTACGATTCCGACCGATGGTCCCTTTAGGGCCTCACGCGATGGAGGATTATGCACGGGGATTATGATCGACGTACATATGAGGGCCGCGTCGCGGGATTTCATGGAGTGAGATCGTTTAGGGATAATATTATGGTGTCGCGTTTCTCGCGCCGTCGTACACAGTGTTAAAATCCATAAAAATTATTTTTACGTGATTATTTCTTTTTCCAGTAGAATGAAAATCTAACGAAAAAAAAAAAGAGAGAGAACAGTGGGAGACGTAATTAGATTTTGTAATCAATTAATTTTCTTATATGTACATCACGCTTTTTTTTTCTATCCGCGGGGCGATATTTTTCTTGTCACCTCCAAAAGGAATTCCGCAAGCTCCTCGAAAATTAATCAGTCAATTCCAAGCTTGATCATAAAGCACCGCAATTAACGCACGTTATTATTCGCAGATCCTCGTGCTCCTCGCCCTTGTGGCGACGGTGGCTCTGGCCGCCGAGACCAAGAAGGCCGACAGCAAAGGGAAAGCCATCGACTCAAAGGATGCCAAGAGCAAGCGCGGTCTGGAACTGAGTCTGGGTCATGACGGTGGTTTCGGTGGTTTCGGTGGACACGATTTCGGCGGCGGCGACTTGGGTGGATTCGGCGGCGGTGGCGGCGGAGGCGGCGGAGGAGACTATGGAAAAATCTCCGGTATCACGATCCACCGTGAAGTCCAGGTGCCGGTACCGGTGCCCTACACCGTCGAGAAAAACGTACCGGTGCCCGTGCACGTGCCGGTGAAGGTCCCGGTAGACAACCCAATACCATATCACGTTCCAAAACCTTACCCGGTTCCGGTGGAAAAAACCGTGCACGTTCCCGTCGAGAAACCGGTGCCCTATCCGGTCAAGGTGCCCGTTAAAGTGCCCGTCAAGGTGCCCGTTCCTTACAGCGTACCCGTTAAAGTACCGTATCCCGTCGAGAAACCGGTGCCCTATCCGGTCAAAGTTCCGGTCGTCGTCAAGGAATCGTACCCGGTTCTCGTACACGGCCACGATCACGGCGGCGGCTTCGGCGGTGGATTCGGTGGCGGACACGAGTTCGGCTTGGATCTGCATCATTGACGATATTAATGACGCTGTTGTATATAATAATAATTGCGTTTCTTTTTTTTTTTACACACGTGCTGTCTTAGCAGAATAAATATTAAATTATTAATATGGCGTTTTTTTTCTCGCTGTCTCTCCCTCTCTCTCTATTCCTATTCTGTTTTTTATCTACGTAAAAGTTGACTTGAAATAAAGCGTTAGGCCGTGGCGAGCGAAAATAATTTGTCTGGACGTATTATTTTGAAAAGTATACATACCGTTCGCTTGTTTCTGCCGATTTACCTCCCTTGCGCAATCATAGCGTACGACAAGAAATAAATTGTGAATTTGAACGTCTGCAAAACTGGCTTGTTGAATTATCTTACGTAATATACTTGCGAATTATCATAAGTACTACGATATAAGTGGAATCTTAACTGCTTCCTGTGAAACTAGGCGGAACATATTACAATGTGGTTACCGGGCGATATGTGAAAGTATCTGTAACCAGTCATCACATTACAGTTACGCTATAGCAGGAGCGGAGGGAGAGCTTATTATCTCTCTAGTTGAAGACTATATATGATAAAATATCGCTCAGAAGTGAGAGAGAGAGAGACAAATATATGTCTTTTTTTTGTCAATTTCCTCTAGCCGTAAAAATTTGACAGATTTTAAAAGAGTCGGTGTGCTCGATTTCTAACCTCTCATTAAAATGCTTTCCTATAAGAAGAATTCTTTCGCGTCCAAATGTCGGTTAAACACATACGTTTGCACAAATAATATTTAGACGATATATGCATGCTGAAGTCAGGTATACGTCCGAATAAGTCGGGTATCTCGCATACCGGTCAGGTTTTGCTTAGCCGACGTGCAAGGTAGATTATTCCACAGTCAAGGTTGCTAGAAGAAATAATATCGAGTACTTGCCCTAGGCGACTCATATTCGAGCATATACGGGGAGCGTATATAGAGATTGCGCATTAGATTTCTCTCGGTGAGAGAAAACGCGAACGGAAAGGGAGCACGATTTCCGTAATCCTACTTCCTTGACGGTTACATTTCTCAACGGCGGAGACTATATCAGCGTTACGTAAATAGATCGATCGATCTTACGTAACTATTACGAAAAGAAAGTAAGAGAGCGCCTTCATCATATTAACGAAATCCATAATGACGATATCGAATTCTGTATTGGTAATTTATAATGGCGTTTCACCCAGAGAGCGAGCAGTCTAGATATCACTTTCATTTACAATTTGCACCATCACCAAGAAAAAGATACGTGCTCTATGCTCTGTATCCCGATTGTCTTTTTTCCCGACTTTAGCGTGATAATCACGCAATCAATGTTATGTCAGACCATTTACGAGAGATTCTGAATATCTTTTTAACGCGTAACGTAAGCGTGTAATTATTCGATATCTTGTTAGAGATCAGAATCTCGACAAGCTACGAATAACTTACGTTAACCGGAGGCAATCGTTACAACGGTGTATGAAGATGGATCAATACTGAAATTTGTCCCTGTTAGAAATTTCCCGCTCTTGAATCGATCTACCCTTTATATAGAATTATTATTGAATCGTTAACGAGGGAAAGAGACTCTAAAGTCTATAACTCTTCACATATAATGCGCCATGCAAATCCTTATAGTGCGGAATGATTTATAAATTCAATTTATGAATCTTACTTCCGGCCCCTCGTCATTCAGAGATGCCTTTTCATTCAGATATCATAGACTTGTATAATGAGGAA
This sequence comes from Nylanderia fulva, assembly GCF_048542155.1. Classification (NCBI taxonomy): domain Eukaryota; kingdom Metazoa; phylum Arthropoda; class Insecta; order Hymenoptera; family Formicidae; genus Nylanderia; species Nylanderia fulva. The sequence continues at coordinate 3,127,160 of NW_028190304.1, forward strand.
CGTCTGAAATTTTCTTTAATGTATATTATAAATTAAGAGATTGGAATGTGGTAGGAAAATAGCACACTGAAATAGAAAATAAGCTTAGAGTTGGCAGAGTCGGATTAATCTTATTAAACTGTCTAAAGACACGACAAACTAAAGTCACAGCAAATTAAAATTCTTTTGAATATTTTTAAAATTATGTGTTTTTCTTCTAGTAAATTTATCTTATCTTAAATTTATCTACCTGAAAAAGTGGCACATTTAATGAAAATCATTATTTGCAACAGAATTTGAAATATATAAAATCAAACGATACAATAATAGGCCAACTTGCGAGTCGAATGATTAAGAAGTTACAAGATTTTTTATTAAGACATACAAATAAAAAATAATAAAATAATAAAATTAATCCAACAGTTGGGAAACCAATTAAATAAACATGTAAACGTTTCGACAGTACAACTGTCTTCTTCAATACAATAATTTTAAGAAATATTCTTGCATTAAAATTCGGCTCGCAAGTTGGCCCATTATTGCATTGTTTGATTTTAATTTATACACGAGCCTTATCTTAATTTCATATTATTTACATTATTATTATTATTATTGAAATATATAATTCTCATTATATATATATATATATATTTATCGCAGATTTGTCGTTGAATTAAATTAATGAAACATGTGTATTGAGATATGAGAGCACATGACCTGCCAAAATACTAGACAGAAGAAATATGTCTTTTTAATGCGAGAAGAACCGCAAACGCGGTAGGAGGCGTCACGATGTCTCGTCAATCTAGCAACATCACCACTAACATCCGGCGCTTTAAACATTCGCCATTTCTCACAGTTCGTTAGTTACGTCGAAATGAGTTTGTTCATTGAAAGCATGGAATTTTCCGACAATACATATTGTTTGACGTAAAGCATTGTAATTGAAACTAGAGAAACTTTAATTTCGCTGTACTTGTAACGGACTGACAAAGTCCATATATGAACTTGTCAAGTTGTAACGAAAAATCGAGATATTGTTCCAAAATTTCAGTAATTAAGATATATATATATATATATATATATATATATATATATATTGAATATATTATTGAATATATATTATAATATTATTATGATATGAATGAATATATATATATATATATATATATATATATATTGTATATGTATATGTATATGAGAGAGGAATATATATCAAGATTATTATTGCATTTCCTATTCACCGTATTTCCTTTTACTCGAGAGAAATATTATTGTTACATTTTCTATTGCATATTCATTTCTATGTATCTAATAACGATTCATTTATTTTACGGTGAAGCTAAATATATGTATATTTAGAAATCGTAGTATAATGAAATTTATTTTATTAATGTGAATTAAATAAATCTAAAATAAATAGTAGTTTCAATAATAAAAATAATTCCAATATAATAGCGATTTTTTTGAACAATTTAAAAGAGATTCCATTTTCTTTTTAAATATTCTATTCTCTCTCTTTCAAATTTTATTACTCTATAGTCTTGGGCAATTAATGAGTAATTTTCTGCTTTATGAGGATAGAACTACATCATACTATGTGTATGCCGCAATCTCTCGCTTCGGTGAAACCGCGTAAGGAACCAGATCGTTAATGTACATTTCGTTAGACATGCATTGAAGTAAGTGCGCTCTAAATGCAATCTTGTAGAGAACACGAATAATAATAGGAAGCGAAGTGATAAATTATATAATAATTTATTATTTGATAAATTAGTGAGAATTAGAAGATAAAGATAACCTTGCTACTTTATGATTTTTTATAAACAAATATTTTAAAGAAAGATGTGATAAAGAAAATTATAATGTGTATCTTTCTAAAGTGGCTGCTTTAAGTCAGAAAACACATAATTTTCTTTTACTTATAATTAAATTATAATGTTCTAATAAGAGATTAATGCTATTATGCAAAACTCATATTACGTAATTCAGTACATAATATAACAATCCTTATATGTTCTTTTTGTTTCAATGTTACCTTTACTTTGATAACATAGTTTTGCAATAACGTCTACGTTTAAGTTTACGTTTATGTAGCATCGTAAATCAAGGAATACGTTCCTAAAGATTCTGTATCTCTCTTTTTTCTCTTCTTGTTTTATTTCACGTTTTGGAGCAGATATTCCATTATCTGTCTCTTGAGATTATCCATTTCCTTCCACTTTTTGTAGGATAGATTTACATTATATAGTGACAAAGACAACTTCTCAGATTAATTTTATAAAAGTTTAAGTATGCGTTTATATATATATATTTATTACTTATTGCTTATCTCAGAATTAGACTTTCAATATATATTTTAACAATTACATAGTTATATGTAAACAGAAGAAGTTAAATAGCCAATAAGTCTAAACAGAAATTAAATAGCAATACATTTTTTACATATAATGAGCGAGAGAGAAATTATACATAATGAATAAGTAATCTTATTTTCAAGCGTAATTATCTTTAGTTTATATGATTTAATTAGCATTAATTAATTAATTCAAATTAGTTATTTATAATCACTTATTTAAAATTACTTATAAAAAATTATTTACAATTACAATTGTAAACTTTATTGCAACTAGAGAACAATTTATTAATAGATCGTTGATATTATGAATATTAAATTCCTTCTTTTTTTTACTAATTTGATTTCAGTGTTGTAAATAAAAAAATCATCACTGCTCTCTCTCTCTCTCTCTCTCTCTCTCTCTGTCTCTCTGACAACGCATTCCTAAATTAACAAGTTTTAATCCTCTCATATCCTTTTATGATATTAACTCACGTTCTTCTTTCTTTCTCTATCCTTTTCTCTTTATTATAGCTATTTCTTGCCAATTTAAATTTCACCACAGAAAGTACATTCTCCCACTTTAGATAGGCTTCACCTGTTATCGCTCGCTGCGGAAAAAGAAAGATCCGATAAAGAAAGAAAGGTGTGAAATAGTAAAACGAATATTCAGACCCAATCGATTTAAAATCAGCACTTGCACCATTGAGGTCACGCTTTCCGTCTTTTTTTCTATGCTCTTCCTCCTTCCTCCTTTCTGTCGGGACTAATGAGACGTCGACTGGGAAGGTTGCCTTAAGGCAGTTCCATAAACGAGCCTGTTTACATAACTATAATAGTACAATTATTACGAGCCCCATGCTCTCTCTTTTTCTTAGCCTCCTGAACGTTTTGTTTCGTCCTTTTCTCTCGTGTTTTTTTGCTCTCTATCACGTTCCTTTTTTTTCTCTGTCTCTTTTACACTGTATCCCTTCCTTTCTATTCTAACTTCATTTGCATTCCGTTCAGGAGGATTGAGCGTCGGTTATAAAGCGAAACGGTTATTCAAGTGAGCTTACCCTGGTGACTTTTTATTATCTCTTTATTTAAATTACAATGTAGACGTGTAGATATATGTAGAAAAAAAATGTTAATTTTGTTTTTTTTATATGTGTCTCGCTATCCTTCGTATTCGATATGAGATCGATATCTTCTTTTTCTCTTTTCACAAATAGTCCAGTAAAATTAGACTTGGAAAGGGCAAAACTTCATAAGAATTACGATCAAGCTGCATTTTTGTATTTCGATGTTCTAATAAAATCCTGAAAAGTCCTCTTAATTTCATTTAAGGTGTTTTTATGGGGAGTATTTTTCGAAAAAAATATAGTTATTATTTCAAAATTGTAGCTCATAAAATTCTTTACAAAAAAGTCGTTATACTTTTTTTCGTACAATTAATCGTTTTTGAGTAAAATGGTAGAGTTGCAATGTTTGTAGTTCGTAAAAAATACGTATTTTTTTCCACACCACTGCGGGGATAAAGTACCTTTTTCGCTCTATATCTTTGAAACGGTTAATTCCACGGAAAAAAGTATAATGACCTTTTTTTGTAGTGAATTTTATGAGCTACAATTTTGATAATAACTATTTTTCTCAAAATTGATAATTTTCGAGATAATGGCAAAAAACTAAAATTTACTCTCTTTTACCTCCCATAAAAAAGAACCTTTTGGATGAAATTAAGGGGACTTTTCAGAATTTCATTAAAACATCGAAATAAAGGTCTCCACAAAAATTTAGCTTGATCGTAATTTTTATAAAGTCAAAATCTAATTTTACTGAACTACAAATATAACTTTTTCGCGAGACTTGATAAAAGCATGACGAAATGTAAGCAAGAAGAAGGACTAGAGAAATAATGCACGAGCATGTTAAGTAACAAACAGTTATTGTCATTTGTGTACAATACGCGACAATGGTTCCTGCCTTCGTATCTACGATCTGCGGCTTCTAGGCTTTATACAGACATAAATCATACATTAAGCCTGGTTCATACCAGCAGCTTCGTGTTAATGGACGCGTAATGTGCGATCGCTCGATTTCACGGGGTTCGCCACAGCTGCTGCAGTAACGGCTGATATCTCGAGACAATGTTCTGTCGAATCGATAGCTAAACGGGAATGTGGAATACTCGATAGGTTGATTCGGAGACACAGTAATCCATCTACATTCTACATTGTAAATATATACAACCGATGTGAACACATTGTGGTATCAGACTGCTTATAAAGGAATATTATATCTCCTCAAGTTACTCGCCCCTGCTTTTGTGTACGAAATCTGAAATTGATGCTCCAGTAACTTCCAACAATCCGTATTTATCATGTCTTAATCGCGAAGTTTGAAAGCTATTGTAACTCACAATATCGAGATATAATGTTGTAATGTGTATGGAAGTAAACTCTTTCTTTAAAATCAGGAAAATTTTATATAATTTGCGAAACAACGGTCGAGTGTTAGCCGGATCAAAGGGATTTACATGAACGATATCCCAAGGAGAACAGAAAAGTTAAAATGATGTCAATTTGACGTCAAATTGACTAAATTTATGTCATTTTTTGGTCATGGAAATCTCGATCTCAAAGATGACTAAAAAATGACTTTTTATATTGACTTTTTTTTACCTTTTTAATTTTTAGAAAATGTGATATACGTTTCTCGACTGTGTATACACAATGCTTATTATTATGAAGATAATTAAAGGTTAACGTTTTTCATATTCAGATATCATTGCAGTTTGCTGAAGAGTTGAGTTATCGTATTAAAAACTAAATTATTGATTAAAATATTTTTTGTAACGTCTTAAATTTGCATCTCAATTATTTTTAATACAAAATAATAATTTTTTACCATTGTGAACATCACGATAACATCAAAATTGTATGCAATTTGATGTCAACTAAAATGACCATGTTTTGACATCGCAATTTGACATTATTTTGACATTTCTGTTCTTTTTGGCATTAAACGGACAGGGTCCGAATAGCAAATGCGTATAAAGAGAAAGAGAGAGGATTCTAAAGAAAACGATACCCTACATAGATAATAGCACTGAAATCAGTGTACTAATGCGATCACTATTTTAAGAGAGTAAATGGATTTCACGTAAATTGTTCTTGAAATGTGTATGCGCTGTTTGCAGTGCAGTGCGTAGTTCGAGATAATATCAACGAATGAAATTAATGATGTGCCTGGGCGTGTGTTAATAATGCATATATACACATTTCATATATATACGATAATTAAAAGATTTACTGGATAATGCGGACAATGCGGCCGCTAAGAGCCATGATGGGTTGGCAGATAGTTTGCCAAATATAATTCACGTATTATGTGCAATAAATGCACATTAAACGTGCACTGAAAATGCGTAAATGTAAGAGGCGGAGAATGAAAATCGATAGCAAAACTGCAGACACACTCAATCTATGTATTTAAACATATGTTTCGGTAATTAAATATTCATAATGACTAGTATAGATAGCAATCTTGTATTATCATTGTGTGATTAATTATTTATTATAATAAGTACTTTGACGTGTACATTTATTTTTTAAATACGTACAATTTTTAAAAATATTCTCGTGTATTTGCAGAATTTTAGTTTCACATGCAAACCATGATTAATCATTGTACAAAAGTCTAAAATATTAGAAAAAGATATAAAGAGATAAGTAACACACACAGAATATTTTTTGCTATTATTGTGAAACAAATACATATGTATTTAAAATCAAGATAGACATCAGAGTATATACTCGAGAATGTTATTTGATGTAGAATTTTTCTCTATTGTTTTATAGTAATAATTAGCAACGGAAAATGTTATTGGCTATGCACATATCTCTTTTTCAATGCACAAGTGTTCGATGAATTGAAGACTTTCTACTAATTACTTCCGTGAACGAAGCTTACATTATATTACGAGTATAATCAGACTTCTACTTCGTAGTTTATCCGGTTGAGCGAGCATTTCTATAGACTCTCTTTATTATGTGACTTAATTGGATTACCCTGGAATCACAGTTGTTAAAATTAGTTATATGTTTGATTTTAAAAAAATAATTTTTACTAGAAATTATATGATTTATATAATAATGTTTTATAAAATATTATAAAATATTTTTTGATAATATATAAAAGAATTAATTTTGGCTATAAAATCAAATGCACGACAAATTAAAGTCGTGCAGAAAATTAAACATATTATTCATAAGATGTGATAATACATATAAAGTAGACAATATTATTTTTAATATTAATTAATAATTTGTGTCATAATTGAATCATATACTATGGAATAAATTACAGTGTCATATATTTAATTCATCAATGAACTGTCAAAGCTCCTCAAGTTTGATAAATCAATCGATGGGTCACAAATCGAACAATGACTCACAATTATTAGAGAAGCTTGGGAAATTTTTTTACATTTCTGTACAACGAAAAGCTTTCAGGTGGTTTGGAATAATACATGTATAAAGGCTGAGCTAGCATCTAGATCAACCACTAGATTGCTGAAGATACTGAAAGCTGCGAGCTGAAGTTATATGAACAAATCACAATGTTTAATTTTTCAAAGATAGATACGAATTTTAATAAAATATTAGAGAAATTTTATAAAGTTTGAGATGTACATTATATATTTATTAATTTGCATTTATAATATTTAATAAATATAAATTATATATATATTACTTGTAATTAATTAATTATAATATCTCAGATATTTTGCAACATAGATAGAACATAATTGAATGATGACAGGTAAACGCTATATGTTTTTATGAAATCATTAAAGGAACCCCGAGCCGTCTCGCTCCAAGATCGTTTTAAGATTATTATATTTTTTATATTATTACATAAATATATTTTCATATAATTTTTTTCAAAATATCATGTAATTCCTATAATACGTGTAAAAATAAAAAAATATCTAAAGAAAATAGGCCAACGTAACGAGCTAGTAAAATATTATAGTACAATTAATTGTACCATTCTAGTTTTTCACTTGAAAAGGACCAAAAACAGATGGTCAAAACATTGTGGAAATAAAATAAAAATTTTCTTAGCTAGTTTGGATCGAATTAAATATATCGTTCCTATTTTAAATACCATTAGCGACGTTTTAAGTATTCAATTTGAAAATATTATAGATTATGGTTTTACTTGCTCGTTACGTTGGCCCATTTTCTTTACATATTTTTTAGTTGTTATAAATACACGCCAATATTATAATTTGTACGTGTAAAAATATATGTAATAAAAAATGTAATATAGATTTTAATTATTTAACTTATATAACTTGTAATTTGACGTTTTTCATGAAATTGGCGCGAAAGAAGAGTGAAGAAGTAAAGATACGAATATGATAAAAATAAAACGATCCTGCTATGGGTCCGGTCAAAGCATCATGTCGCTCTTGCCTCATTCTTGGTACTGAATGATACTTTTCTTAATTACCCCTGGACAAGCAAAGATACACGCCGGCAATGGAATTCCCACGGGACAGTGTGTACCAGGCAATAGAACGCCACGCCCGTGTACATATAATGAAATACTGTGCAGCGAAACGTTTGATCGCGCTTGGACGATACGCGTTTCGCTATATCGACCGCAGACTGTCCTATCGGAGAGAGGAGAGCCTGAAACAGGTCCGGGTAGGCTCCCGAAGCATCGGGAAAAGCAATATGCTCCCGGTCAATACCGCAAATAGTCTCGATCAGCATATTCGTGGATTAATATGACGTTCAGGTAGGTAGCTAGGTAACGTAGCATCCATAGAGTTGTGTGCCCTACAACTTTGACCGGTTCTCGTCTGACCCGCCGGCAATCGAAATTGTTTTGGATTTTGCCGCTGGCGAGTAAACCACAACTGTATCGATCAGTCGAGACCCTAGGAGCAATTGGGTCGTTTCAATTAACAAAATCGAATTTTCGCCATCCGCTAGGCCCGAAAACGCGACAGATTTATCGCGGAAAATCCTATACATATAGGCTCGCGCCGAGGTATCCGCGGTGACCGGGTTGCGAAACGAAAAGATGATGCGCGCGCACGACTGAAGACCATCGCAACAGATAATTACTCAATTGGATTTTCGAGATAACGAAGTGCCGTTGCTGTCGAGTGAACGTCAATACGATCCGAAGATTAATTAGGTATCTCGTGCGGTGGCGCGTATGCAGACAACGAGAGTTTGACTGATCTATTTCTGCGACATATACATAATACGATTATATATGATAGCGTTTGACGGAAAATGTGTTTCGGGTATTCTTCAAATATAATCGTGTAAAAACATCGCGAAAACGTTCAAATTGATGTGATCGGCTAAAATAAATTTGATAGTAATAATTATCCGCGTTTCTCCCGCTGGTTTATAATAATTAAATCGTTACCTCGCGTACGCAGGTCTTTCCACTCCGTGCTAAATTTTATATTAATTATATTTATCTTCATTAATATTTTTTCTTCATCATACAATTTATTTTTATTAATTTTTTGCATCTGTAATTATATAACGCAAGGTGAAAGAGGTTAAGCTTATTTATTAAAGAAGAAATCTTATTTTATGCAATCGTATTTTGAGGGAAACGATTTAAATTGGCAATTAACGTTACGTACTAGTTAGAACTCACGGATTTCCCCGGAATCTTGTATGCTCCTTTATCCGTCGAAATCAGTGCGCACAGCGGTCGATACAGAACGGCTTTGCCTAATCTGATGATCCTGTAACGTATTTTCGAGCCGCTAAAATTCCATTCTACGAGATCCTATACATGCACACACGTGATCCTAGTGAGCACGAGATCCTATTGGCGTCGCAATGTTATTGGATCGTACCACAGGCCGCGAGACTCTCTGGGATAAAGGTTCTCCAGGCTTAGCATTCTTCACAAATGTCCATTATAGAATTCTTGCTTGCTCACTTGCTCAGAAGCTACAATTGCGCGATATAAATCTACGTGGAAGTGCATACTTTGTAATCGTCTGACAATGAGTTATTAAGATTATTTCGCGATGATTGATTGATTAAGAGACCACGATAGTGTGTCTGGAGCTTCAAAGCATTATAATCCGATCGTATATAAAATAAGTCAAGTCGATCATATATTTATTATTATTATGTAAGCTGCACGATTCAAAATATCTTTTTCAGTAATAGCTAGATTGATCGAGTTCTTATTAAACTTATTCGATAGTTGGATTTCAATTGTATAAAAAACCTTTTATTTTTGTTTCATGTGTAATATAAATAACGATATTCAATATTTTTTATGACTTTTGTAAAAAAAAAATATATATATATATATATATATATATATATATAAGTTTGAACCTTTTTTTATTATCAATTGACACATTTTTATTTTTATCTTAATTTTTTTATAAGAGATATATATTTGAAACAATAAACATTAAAATAATACTACTTTGCACAATAATTTTCTTAATATATTAAACAAATTTTATAATTTTAAATAAATATAAATATTACATAAAATCCTTTGCGACTGTGTTACAAAATTATTTCAAGAATTTTTGCAATCTGTAGCAATAATAATATAATAATTCTTGCATTACATAAAAAAATTATATTTCGCTGTATTATGAATACCCGAGATAACGTTCGAATACTATATAATAAAGAAATGCACATATTTTAGACAATTTGTTTGGTTTATTTGAAGAAACGTCGATAAAATATAATAACAAATTTACGAAAAAATGTAAGCAGCAGATAACTGCAGTTTCTCGGTATACAATATTCAAGCAAAGGTAGACGATAATAGCGTCACTCTCTGGTAGGATTTCTGCAGATAATGGGAATTTCCTAGGGCTTAACGACATAGCTTTGTTAGATTATCGAAGCAACTATTGGAAATTTCTATGCTTAAGGGATAATTGGAGATTGTAGCGCCGACATGCAAAGAAAGTATCGAGAATGAGACGGGAATAATGTCGTCATGGCTTATCGAATAATCGGCTTCTACAAGTGAATCGCTTAATAAGACCGTAGTATTTCGCGCTGCATACAAACATATGCACTTTGCGGTTTTATTTGTCATCCGATGAACTTGCTTAATATATGGTTCTATTACCAATGATGATAGGATTAGGCAGAGGTGAATAATACGTTTGTTGCGCCTTTGCACAGCGATATAAACGCGTTGCATGAAAATTTGAATACCCACAACTGTTATGTGTACCAATGTTATTAACATAACAAATTGCGATTGATGTTTCAATATTGAATTTTAATCAATATATATAGAATTATGGTTAATATCAATAGTTATGTCCAGCTTTAAATATTTTATCAATATGTTATATATTTTTAATTTTATACGAAAATGAAGATACATAAAGATGTGTGAAGATGTAGAAAGATACGTGAAGATATGTAAAAAAAGACGTGCAATATATTGTATTATATGAAATAAATGGGTTTTATGTATAAAAAAAATTGATAAAGTCTGACACATTTAAGAATAAAAATCGATGAAGATATATTCTTTGAAGTATCTTCAATGATTTCTTAGTTATCCAAGAATCGCTGCGTGAGGCTTTTAAGGAAAGAAAATGTAGATACTGCGGCTGAACAGGTGAGACCTCGAGGGATTTGAATTGAATTAAGAAGACTAATTTAGGCTTAATCCTCAAGTTAATTTAAAATAGGAAGGTGAAGCTCTTAATCCTGATGGATAAAAGGCAATGACATCGTGACGACGCTCAATAGTGAAGAACCGATAAAACTTTACCACAAATAGGGCTGCGGAAACTGAGTGTCTAGAATTGCATAATCCTTTTTGAGATACACTCTAGACTCTAGAATTGAATTATATTCTGTATTCCTATTTATGACTAAATGTAGCGTTTAAAGATTGTATAAGACATTATATATCCAATTAATATTATGTTCCAAGATAATATACATATTATTACGAATATTTTAATTAAATATCCTCAATTAAATTTACTATTTAAAAATATTCTTTTTTATTAGATTTAATTTATGGATAAATTATGCATATATAATACTTTATTATGGATTTCTAATTTGTATCGTGTTTTGTGTTTCACAATCCGAACGAGTTTTTAACGTCATTTTCTTTTACACTTTCAATATTTCTTCTTTCTTCACGAAATTCTTTTGTATCGAAAACTCCCTGCACTCTGCGTCGTGACTAAATTTCACAGACACCGTCGTGCGTATAGAATTTTTGTCAAAGCGCCTTGTGAACAGGCGACGTGCGAATATTTCAATTTGAAATACTTTCATTTTTTGTTGCATTACGCTTTATTCAATATACAAGTTTGTAATTTTTATTATTTTTTGTTACTGTAATAGAAAAAAGCTGTTGCGAGATGTACAGAATTTTTTTTTATACATATATTAAAATGTAAATAAATAAAATTTTTTTTATTTTAATTTCACAATTAATATTCTACATAGCAATATTGTCACAATCAGTTTTAACCTCAATAAAATATAAATTGCATTATAATGTGCGAAACATTTCAATATTACGTTCACTTATTTAACGTTGAGAATTTAGAGTATCTGCGAATTCATTAAGTTAATATTATTTTTTTCTTATTGAAAAAAACCAGAAGTTTCTCTGGAGAGAAACGATAATATTTTTCGGTAGTCTAGGCATTTCTGATTTATATTATGACAACAGCTTTGGTTACGATTTTTTGTAAAATAGATATTCGTTTTTTATGAAGTACATTTAATAAGAGATTGTACGGTGAAAAATAACACAATTTCGTTGACTTGCGAAAACCCTGGAGCATAGAATATTGAATGGATGCAGAAATCGAGCAAGTTCAACGTCAGCGAGTATCAAAATGGACACTCTTGTTCAAAATTAAGTTATCCTTACACGAGCGTAGTACTATTCAGTTATCACTATTCGTGATGCAAGTTTGTTTACAAAGGTAAACTCAATTTTGCTAGTTTATAAGACAACTAATTGAAGCACACACTATTTTAAGTATATGTAATTAAATTAAATTTTAATACACTTGTTTTTGTAACAAAGCATTTATATTATACAATTGTGAAATTATAACATAATTAAAACCATGATGTCAAGGAAAGTTTTATACGTGGATTTCAGAAATATATAAGTTGTTCTTAATAGATAAAGAAGTAATATATATAAAAGTAATATATATATATATATATATTACTTCTTTATCTATTAAGAACAACTTATATATTTCTGAAATCCATTAAAAAAAATCGGATCCATTTAAAAAAATGAAGATGACCTTGGTATCTCCGAAGCGCCTCCACCTGGACAAAAATTATTATGGCGATAATAATTTTTGTCCAGGTGGAGGCGCTTCGGAGATACCAAGGTCATCTTCATTTTTTTAAATGGATCCGATATGTTTTTTTCTCTAATAAGATAGAAGAACTCGAAACAAGTTCAGAACTCACGACACAAGATCATTGAACAAGATTGAAAAATCGATAGAAATACATTTTTATTATTAAATAAAACTCACGACACAAGATCATTGAACAAGATTGAAAAATCGATAGAAATACATTTTTATTATTAAATAAAATTCACGTTTACAAAAGATGTTCGAACGGATACATCGTGCATGATTGACTGACTTTTATTTTCATTTTATTTTAATCTCATTTCAACCCATTTTCATGTCTAGTTTATCCTGAGAACTTGCTCAGATGCCTTTCAGCAGTGATCATTACAAAAGATGTTCGAAGTGATGGCCATTATTATCGATGCAAGATTGGATTCTTCCGATTATTGATTGGCTTGCTCTTTTAATAACGTTAGGAGTTATTAATGTACAGGCTGTAATAATCTGTTGTTGCATGGCTTGAGGTGCAGTTGGTTCTTCTTTGTAGACCATGTTCTTTAGGGTTCTCCATAAAAAGAAATCTAGTGGTGTCAAGTCTGGCGAACGAGCTGGCCACACTACACGACCCCCACGTCCAATCCAGCGATTTGTAAATTTTTCATTGAGTTTATTTCTCGCAACCAATGAAAAATGAGCTGGGTATCCATCGTGCTGGGACCACATTGTTTGTCGTGTAATTAAAGGTAAATCTTCTAACAAAGGACCTAATGTATGCTCTAGAAAATTAGCGTAGCTATTGCCATTTAGATGTCCGTCAATAAAATAAGGACCAATAATTTTGTCGTCTATAATACCGCACCATACATTTAAAGAGCATTGTCTCTGATGTTTGACCTGCCGTAGCCAATGGAGATTTTCCACTGCCCACATATGCATGTTACGCAAATTAACGTTCCCGTGATTAGTGAAGGTTGCCTCATCAGTGAATAAGACGGTATCGAAAAATAATTCATTGTTTCGAATCTGTTGTTCAGCCCATTGACAAAATCTAACACGATTCATAAAGTCCATCCCATGCAATTCTTGGTGAAGGCTAAGATGATATGGATGGAATTTGTGACGATGCAGAATGCGGAGTACGCTCCTCTGACTAACACCAGATTCTCGTTCAATTTGTCGCGAACTAACGTGAGGATTTTGAGCAACTATTGCAAGGACACCAACTTCATTCCCTTCATGGGTTACTCTTTTTTTACGTTCACTTTTACGAGTATTTAAACTACCGGTTTGTCTAAGTTTATCGCACACATTTTTAAATGTTTGACACGAAGATAGAATGCGATTAGGATATCGTTCAGAATACAAATTTCTTGCTCGCACTGAATTTTGTTGACATTCACCATAAATTAAAATCATGTCAACTTGTTCTTCAAATAAATACATCTAGCACGATTGACTGATTTGTCGATACTAATCTTGTCATGTTTACTTTTATTACTACGGTGAACTTATTAAGATATCCTTCAAAGAGTGTTTGTTTACATTGAAGTCATAATACGTGAATACTATTTTCACTGCTGAAAGACATTTGAGCAAGTTTTCAGGATAAACTAGACATGAAAATGGGTTGAAATGAGATTAAAATAAAATGAAAATAAAAGTTAGTCAATCATGCACGATGTATCCGTTCGAACATCTTTTGTAAACGTGAATTTCATTTAATAATAAAAATGTATTTCTATCGATTTTTCTTTACTTTAAATCTTGTTCAATGATCTTGTGTCGTGAGTTCTGAACTTGTTTCGAGTTCCTCTATCATATTAGAGAAAAAAAACATATCGGATCCATTTAAAAAAATGAAGATGACCTTGGTATCTCCGAAGCGCCTCCACCTGGACAAAAATTATTATCGCCATATGATAGCCTCCTTCGTACCGTGCAATTTTTGTTACACAAATATTCCTCTGGGCCTCATAGATTCGAAGATATTTAAGGTTCTAATAGTTATTGCCCCACTCTGTATCTATATATATATATATATATATATATATATATATATATATATATAATAATGATCCTTCATAAAGAGAAAAACCATTCATTAAATGAGAGAATGAGATGATAAATTAGAAGAATAAGATGAATATCAAATTGCTGAAATGTTTTTTTTCAGTCATAACGAGAGGAAGCAAACTTTTATCCAGTCCAGAACTTAATCCTTCTTCATTGAAATAGTTTCTATATAACTTTGAAAAGTTGCCAGATTATAGAATAACGTGTCATCCTAACAATTAGCTCATGCAACCCCAGCCACACCGGTATTCGAGGACAGATTTCCTTGGAGACCACTTCGCGAATCGACCTTTTAAACTTTCAACCAGGGAGGTTCATTAGTACATAACTCGAGCACGTCTGTCCACCACGAACGTAAAAACTTTTATTACAAACGTTCGGTAGAAGGTATAATGTTGGATAATTTACGTGGTTTTCAAGATTCTTTATTTTCTAAATAGAAAATTATTTTAATTAACATTTTTTTATACTTTAAATCATATTCCTTCATTTTCTAAAGAATTTTTAATTATTAGTATAATAAGACTTAATCAATTAATTTTTTTATAATTTTATAATCGCCCTTTAGACAATATAACATTCCGTTATTATATTACGTATTTTTTCAATATTTTTTATTATTTTATATCAAATAGAGAATAATTTTATTAATGTCTTTTTATATGCAGTCTTTTATTTTTTTTAAATTTTAATTATTATAACCATAATTATATCGATAATTAATCATTTATTACATAATTTTGTGATCGCTCAGTAAAAAGTATATCCTTAGGTTATTCATATTTTTAAAGATTTTCTATTTTTGAAAATTATGCTAATGGTATTTTCTTATATTTTAGATCATATTCTTTCGTGTTAAAAAAAATTTTAATTATTAGCAGTATTAATTAATCTTTTTACTTAATCTATGAGAAAATTGAATTGCAATAACATATCATTTAAAGTTGAATTTTTATGGTTATAATGCAGGAAAATGTCGTTACTTTTATATTTTTTTATATTTGTAATAATAATTTTATTTAATTAAATTTTTTTTAGCGGAGTAAGAGATTTAACACAGTAAAAAATTAAATAAAGCTAAATTAATTAATATTATATAGAGAGAATATATTTTGTTTATAATATATGCTTTTCAAAATTATTATTAATATTATATATGTAAAATATTATTAATATTATGTATAATAATTAATAATTAATAATTAATAATTTTTAAAAAGTATATACAAAAGTTAATATGTATCACCGATTATAATGACTTGTTGATATTGTTAGTGGAATTCTTTTTACGGTATAACGCTAATAATATCGTGATAATGATTCATACATACAAATTGTGTCAGAAATTTTATGCATTATTTATTAATGACAGTTCCTTGAGATTATTTGGAAATTATTTTTTTTCTTTAACGAAAATGTCAACACATTAATAATTTCCGAATTATAAGCAAATAAAAAACAAAAATCTTTTTAAACGTTATGGAGTTAACAAATTAACAAAACTACATTTTTCAATTAATTACAGGGAGGGTTAACTTTATTAGAAGTTTAATATAAGTTTTAGTTATATGATGGCAACTGCAAATTTGCAAAAAAATTAGAATCTTCTCGCGACATTTTTGCTGAGAAAAAATTATTTTCACGTGATCTCTCAAGAATATCTATTATCAGCAGGCAGTGTGCCGACTCTGGGGAATATCCTATATATGAAGAATCATTGAAAAAATATATTTTAACGCGATATCCTAGAGATAATTCCACGAACAATATGAACCGAAAAATACAGAGAAAATTGCTATCTTGAGAGAAGAACGTATTTCGAGAAAAGCGAATTATGATACCTTATAAAACATGAATTATGATTATATATATTATATATATATATATTGTTTTCATTTGATATAATTATATAATTAATATAATGTCAAGAGTCAACTAGTTAATCTGACAATTAAACTAGATAACTCGCTAAGAAAATCTTCGAACCGAAAGCACAGGCCGACCAGATGTAAATCTGCGAATCAGAGAGGAATATACAGATTCAGTGCTCTGTCATTAATCAATCAGATAATTAGGGTCATTTCGCTATTAGGGCTCGTTATGGTTTGCGCACTCTCCGCGGTTGGTCTTTGACAGTCTAAAGTGCAGAGCGGAACTACTAGGAGTACTGGTAAGTGCTACGATGCGTAGCGCAGATTTCGAGGACTGCATAGAGATTCGTCGTGTGTAGATATGTATCATACTCATGTGTGTACATACATATACTTGCACAATTAGCAAAATATCGAAGCTCTTATCATGTCACCCTAAGAAGCTGATAATAACACTGGTCGACAAAAAATGACTTTTTTTTTAGATTCGGAGATTTCCAAAGCGTATTCTTGTAGATTTTTTCATGTTGATTACAAATCCAGCCGCGAAAATTGCGTATCATGTGGGGTTTTTTAGATATCTTGAGCGAAAAAGGGCATTGTAGACACTTTTTCGTATAATATAGCTTTTAATTGGGACGTGATAAAAAGTGCTACGACGGCTCAAAATAAAGCTTAAGACTTGTAGTTTATGTAAAAAATATAAAAAAGGTCGAATCTATAAAAAGTTTACTAAAGAAACTAAATGAAAAAATTGAAAATATCATTTTTCGCACTTTTTCTTATACTAATACAAAGTTTTTAGAGGTTTGGTAGAATGGTTCACTATAACTCTTTTATAGATTCGATCTTTTTACATTTTACGTTATATATACATATATATATATATATAAATTAATATAAAATTTAAAACAACGCAATATATAATTCAAAATAAATAGATTATACATTTTGGTTCATTTACCATATAACAAACATATTTATATACTTATATTATTTAAATTTATACATTTATATTATTATTTTATATTTAACAATAAAATTTATTGTTATATCATATGGCTACTTTATTGTAACTACACAGATAATATATCCAGAGCCGTCTTAACCGCGTGTGCAGAGCGTGCGTTGTACACGGGCGGCAGGATATAAAGGGTGGCAAGTGATTGAGAAGTTTGTGAATAGAATAAAATAATGTTTCTTATAAAAAACACTCAATTCTTTGACTGTTTTAAGTATAAAAAATGAAATCTTTCAAATCTCAAATAAAAAAGATATCAAAGAATTTGCTATACCAAAAAAGCTGAATCCCCATTAAATTAAAAAATCAATATTATGTTTGTCTTTCTTATTTTTTAAATAATAAACTATATATATATAACTTTTTTCATTATTCTTTATTTTGTAATATTTAAATAGAGATTTATTTAAATAAATATTTCCCATAGCAAAAACATTGGTAATTATGGTGATCTGGATGTCATAGCGATGTGCGAATTCCAGTGAGAAATGATGGTCGAATCGACGTCGATTCGTTGTCGAATCGATGTCAAATTTGTCGAATCGATGTCGAATCGATGACGATTCGACTAATCATTTTTCACTGGGATGTCCGCTTTGTCATAAGTGTGATGTCACAATGATATCATTGGGCACTAGATAAATTAATATACTAACTAAATTCTCTCGAATTAATCATTTCAGATAAATAAGCTCAAAGCTACAGTGATCACCGCAAAAAACTTACAAAAAATGCTCTTGCTGATATCTTTTTGTTTTTTAATATTTTGTAATAAAAAAATACTATAGAATCTTCAAAATGTATACATTCAAATAATTAATCATTTATTTTAAAAAATCTTTTAGTTTAAAAAAAAATCCTAAAAATACATGTTTTTTCGACCTTACAGGTAAGTATATAAGTCCTTAAATCTATATGAACTGTTGATTGTGCGTTTTTAATTTAATATTAATATACGTATTAAACATTTCATATCAAATATTTTATATAAAAAATTTACAGTTTAATATACACATAAGTGTACGACTATTTGTTGCACGTTTCTCAATAGTTGACAGGAAACTATTAACTAAATAGGTTTCAACTTACGAATAAATATATAATTTGCATTCCGCCTCTTTTATTAGATAAAAATATTCGTTAGTGATGTCATGATCTTTAGAGCAAATCAAACATTTCACAATCTTATGATCTCTGTGATTTTGCTACATAATATACATTATTCGCCATTGTATATCAAACTGCATTAACCCATTACAATAAGTCCATTCCATATACATTTACTAATTACTATAATGTATTAATTATATATTTAATATATAATATCATCTGTGTATATTACATGCGTAACATATAACATACAATTTTATGATTTATTTATATACACACATACACATGCAAATATATATATATATACATATATTTATAATATAAATAAGAACAGATTTTTATAATAGGTACATATAAACATAAATATGTAGGCTGTAAATATAATATTTAAATAATAATTCGTTATACATATATATAGATGTATTTGTGTGTGCAAGTGTGTGTGTGTGTGTTTGTGTGCGTGTTCTTAAATATATAATTTTATTAATTAACGTAAAAACATTAAAAATAGAGCAATATATAATTCAAAATAAATAGACAATACATTGAGGTGCATTTATTATTTGACAAGCATATTTATATATTTATATTATTTATATATTTATTATTATATTGTTATATTGTTATATTATATCTAACAGTAAAATTTATTGTAATATATATGGCTATTTTCTTGTGACTACACAGATAATAATATATAGTCTTCAATCAAGTTCACAAAAATATGAAAAACTTGAGGCACGCAGTCATAAAGTTCAGTAAATACAGAAGCATCAAATAGTAACGCATCTATATAAACAATAATTAAAACAGTAAAAGAAATAGTGGATACAATATAAAAAATTATTTGTATGAAGTACATCCACTCATGCAAAGCTGCAATTTTTTTAATTCCAATGTTTAAAACGGATATTTTCATAATATCGTATCTGTCTGTTGATTTGATCGTTGCGAATTTTTATCTTGCTTTGAATTTTGTCAAATTTCATTATAAAATCCTAATATATATAAACAAATATTTGTATCATCAAATCAATGTATTTTATATATTAATTAAGAAATATAAAATTAATATTCTGAGATTAATAAGAGATAGAACAATATTTCTTTTTCTTTCGCTTTCCATAATAATATTTATTAAATTTACCTCCTTTATTTGACGTCTTTTCAGTATATCTTTTGTGATATTCATTTCTTGAACTAAGTATACTTTGACCTTCATACTTTCAACATATTCCTTTATTTCCTAAAATGTATTATTTTTTTAACATTATTAATAAATAAATTTTCTGTAACATTATCAAAATTATTCTAAACATTAAATAATAATTATAAATACGCATTATTATCACATTTTGTATAAATATATAAACATGTAAAATTTTTACCTTAGTTAGATTTTCGGAATATATGTTATTAATAATAATAATTAATGCTGCAGTTGTATTAACATGTCTAAAAACGAAAAAACAAGTGTATACAGGGTAGTTGGCAACTCGCGCCTCACCTGTCAGGTGCAGGTAGAGCAGATCCAACTGAGTAAAAACGTCCTTTACCATTTTGCGATTTTCTCAATCATAAAGGAGAAATTAATTAATAAAGTTTGGCCAATCCACGCGAGTGGTAGCGCGCGGCGAGAAGAGACAGTCCACTGAAAGGTCCAGCTTTATGCATGTTACTACCTTTGTCGATTATTATCCATTGCGTTTGTGTAGAGCACGCAAATAAGCCGATTTTTATAAATTAATTTCCCATTAATTATAATTAATAATTGAGAATTATGCAAATTGGTAGAGGACTTTTTATTCAGTTTGACCTGCTCTACCTGCAGCTGACGGGCGCAAGTTACCGCGGACACCCTGTATATAAAACAAATAATAAATTTTTGTACAAAATATTTGTAAAAATATGTCACATTACTTTGGTTTTAGTTCCTGAAGATAATTTAATATGTGCTGCAGTATAATTAGATTATTTGCATGCTTCGTTATAATATGTAAAAAACCGTTAGAAAGATATTCCCGTTGTGTAAAAGTGGGCGGACTTAAATAATCCATTATGATATCAGTATTTTCAGTGCAAGCCAAGAATTCTACATATTTAGTGTTATTCAATCCTAGATCATATACTAATTTCCAAATCTTTTTTTTGGCTATCATCAAACCTTTACAATATGTCCATTCCTTCCACCATGGCAAAAGTCTGAAATAAAAAAAAAATTAATTTTCTTATTAAAAATTAGCATATGGATCTCTTGATCAAATTACTTGAACATTATAGACAATACCTACAAGAGAATTTGATTACGAAAGGCTAAAAATATATAACAATATTTACTTGTGTTCTGTAGGATCTAGGAGATGTTGTCTTAATTTATTGTAGGCTTCTTTCTTACAAGTGTTGTCACCAAAAAGACATGCCCATTTTGCAGCTTCTTGTCGTAAACATGATCTTAGCTTGTCTCTGTCATCTATTTCTTCATACTTTATTCTTTGAAGTACCTCAAATCTGACAGGCCATGCTCTATACTAAAAATCGTTAAATAAATATTTTTTTTGTGCATATTATAAATGGATTTAGAAAAGGTTTTTTTTATTATTTTCCAACATATTCTTAGAACTTTTTCTATTTTTTAAACAAGAGGACAGACAAATTCACTTATAAATGCAAACGTTTATCTACTATATACATGTACATATACGTTCAAATAAAAATACATGTATGTACAAATATATTTTAATTTGTGCGAAATGTTTATAATATTCAAAAGATAATAAAGTTTTATAACTATTTATCATATTTTCTTTAGGTATTTTCTAAGATAAAAAATATATCTTTTTTAAATATATAATTAAATTTCTTCAACTGCATGAATATTTCACTTATTTAAAAATTGCTAACATGTAATTTTCAAATAAATAAAACGTTCATGCAGTTAAAGAAATTTAATTATCTATTTAAAAATTACTAATTAACAAAGATTTGAAGCCAGTAGCTATATATCCAACAATGTTATATACCAATAATATTGGCAGTAGTAAAATTTATACACTTTGGGGATCGTTCTTCGCGTAAGATGAGTGATTATAGTTGTTATGAGTTAATGTTGTATGAGATGATGTTTTATGAAATGATATTGAGTGATTATAGTGAGTTAAGTGATTATACACACTTAATTTGTTTGCACGTTTATTGGCCACGTAATAGGATGTAAAATTTTATCGTTGTTGGATATATTTTTCTGAGTGTTTAAATTTCTTGTAATGAATAAAAGTATATGCAAATATCTAAAAATGTAACACTTTTATTGAAATCTATTGATATTTACTTTAAAGCTCTAACTTACTTCTTCTAGTATGATTACAGAAAAAGTACCAAACATGTATTCCAGAGCTTTAAACATAGGATACCATGCTATATAATCTTCTTCTTCAGCCAAATAGGGCATGATATTCAAAAATATAGAGGTTTTGATATGACCTATTATCATTAAATAAAATGCATCATCGATAATTTGGGCACGATTAAGAACATGAATTTTCTTGTAATTACTACATTGTAGATAGTTTATAATTCTTTGCCAATTCTCGTCATCATAGTTCACGCGGTAATATCCTGTCGAATAGTAAATAAATTTTATCAATTTTTATTGTTTCGAAAAATTTTATTAGAATATATTTTCTAATATTTTAGTTTCATACTTTCGTTTATATAAATTATAAATTAAGAACGTGCCAAAAATTTAATATATATAAATTAAATAAAAATATATATAAAAAATGTATTATAAAAATGTCATCTTAATACTTGAAATAGTAGAAAAAATGAATCTGTGCAATATATTGTTGTATATCATAAAATAAAATTGATTTTAGTTGTGGATAAATAATAATACTGCTCGACAAAAAATAACTTTTTTCAGGTTCAGAAAAAATTTCCGAAGCGTATTCTTGTAGATTTTTTCATGCTGATTACAAATCCGGCCGCGAAAATTGCGTTTTACTTCAGGATTTTGAGATATCTTGATGTAAATATGCGAAAAAGGGCATTTTAGACACTCTTCTGTAAAACAGCTTTTAATTGGGACGTGATGAAAAGTGCTCCGTCGGCTCAAAATAAAGCTTAAGACTTGTAATTTATGTTAAAAAGATAAAAAAAGTTGAATCTATAAAGAGTTTATTGCAAAAACTGAATTAAGAAATTTAAAATATCATTTTTCGCAGTTTTTCTTATATTAATACAAAGTCTTTAGACGTTTGGTAGAATGATTCACTTTAACTTTTTATAGATTTGACCTTTTATATATTTTTTTCATAAACTACAAGTTTTAAACTTTATTTTGAATCATTGTAATACTTTTGATCACGTCCCAATTAAAAGCTATATTTTACAGAAAAGTGTCTTAAATACTCTTTCTCGCATATTTAGATCAAGATATTTAACAAACCTGACGTGATACGCAATTTTCATGGCCGGATTCGTAATCAACATAAAAAAATCTTAAAAATACGCTGTAAAAATCTCAACAAAAACTTTTTGTGTTTCGAACAGTGTAATTATTTTATACTAACCAATCTAATTTCTGTAACATGTAACGTTACGAAAATTGTTTGTTACTTGCACGTATTATTAATTTCATAAATATAATTACCTTATTTTAATAATTTTTATTATAATTAGAATAAAACATTTGTAAAAATATAACATTAACATTTAATGATATTATTTAGAAAACGCCTACGTATATCTTAAATATAATTATTATATATGTAATAATGCATATGGCACAAACCGTTTTAAAACTATTATAGTTATATAATAAATATTTCAGATTTTTATATGATAATGAATAAAATAGATAAATATATAAAATAATGTCAATTATGTGTGTGTAAAATAAAGTCGAGAAATAACTTATAATAAGTCCATTGTTCAATATTTACCAGTTTGTTGTATATTGAATATTATCCAACCATCCTCCTTAAATGGTAATGTTAATACAAAATTTCTCGTTATTAGCGAAATATAAGAGAAATTGTTAAAATTGCGGTACGTCTGCGTAGTAAAAGTTATAGGTAAGCAATAAGTTTTTAATATATCGAAATTTGGCACTGAAATAACTATTTTAGCCGTAGGATTATCATAATATCGTATTATTTTTACGAGAGGACAATGCTCTTCCGCAGCCCAATATTCCATTGTTCGTAGAGCCATTTCTGATTTTCTTGATTCAGGAACAACTGCTTTCATAAAATTCTCAAAACTTCGATGATATAATTGGCTAAATTCACAAAGTATGTAAAATATATAAAAAAACATTATAAATATGTTAAAATTGTATGCATAATGTTAATGTTATAAAAAATGTTAATAAATACGAAGCAAAATACAAAACTGCACTTATATTTATACATTTATATATCTTATATTTATATTATGATAATAAAAATTATAACAATTTTAATAAAATTTAATAATTTTATTAAATTTTTAGACATTATTAGCATTAATATAGATTATATTTGAGCAAAGTATTGTGAGAGTTATAAAATGATTAAAAGAAGAAATAAAACAAATACATAAATAAAACAAAACTAAAACAGACTACAAAAAACATTAGAAAATAATGTAAGAAGAAGCCAAAAGTAAGGAACATTGTAAAAACTTCTATTATAAAACATTATTTATATTACACAATTTTATTTTTTGAAATTTTATTTTATATTAAATTACTCACGTGCTATTTACATATAAGCGAATGCCATTCCAAAATATTTTTTTGGTGAAGACGTTTTGCATCATGCGCAGTATAAAGGGTGCTACGATTTACATTAAAATTATAAATTAGATATATTATAAATATACATTTATTAAAATGGTTACTTGTAAACAAACTGATTTTTTAAAGGAAAATTATATTGTATTTGTATACAGTGTAGTAATCACGTAAGGGCAAAATATTGTATATTTTCATACCTTTTATTATTGTATATTATAAGTAAATTTTCCGTTAATACTTACAAAGATAGGAAATTTTTTAAAGACTATTCAATTAATTACTTCTGCTAACATATGTGTTGTATTACTGAGCACTTTGTGTGTGTGCGTGTGTGTGTGCTATTTTATCCTTACAACTTATTATATTACCTCTGATAGATTGGCGAATTTCTAATAAACTGTCATTTTGTGAAGTTAAAGGCCACATATGATAATCACCATCCAAATTAAAAGAGTAATGTTGATTTTGAACAACAAATAATTTTATTATTCGATAAACTGGATATATCTATAAAAAATGATTAATATATCAATATAATTTCGTTCTTAAGATACATGCATTAAATACTAATATTAATATTATTAACGTTACTTCATTGTTAAAATGACCACTTTCTTTTTAGAAAACACATATCAAAAAATTTTATTAATGCAATCTAAAATTTTGTTAAAATATAATTAGGAAATATTACATATTTTTTAAATAAAAAGTATTATATTGCAAACATCTTTTTATCAAATTTATTTTAATAAATATTATGTGTACTATATAGTTTTTGATTAATTTATTTTATTTTAGATTTCATAAAAATTTAAAAATATCTAATAAAATGGTGTTCAAAGATAAAAATTTTTAATAAATGAAATTATAATTATATGTAAGTAAATATGTGAAAAATGTATTTTTTAAAAATATTGTTGATTATTTTATATAATGCTAAATGTTTTAAAACAATTCACAAAGAATGTGTATGGATTTTGTAAAAAGAGTTTGATTTAAGAAAATATTGCAATATGATTGCATAAGTATTGTATCGTTTGCGAGAAGGTGGGAGCGTGATAGCGAGATAATATTTAGAATAACCTTATTGACAGCAATCGTTGCAAGCAATGTAATAAGACCTTTTTTAAACCAAAAATCAGACACTAACGGATTGTTCATCATGTTATTAAACCATTGTTGTGTCACTTTACGTCCTACTAAATGAGCTACTTCGATTTTGTGAGCAATAGAATATAAATTTTTATCGTAGATGATATCTGTTTCCCTGAAAGTTATATTTAAATGTTAAGACTAAAAACTTTATAGAAAATAAAACTTTATTCTAGTTACAATATTATAATTTTATTTATTGTTAGATTATCGATTTACAAACTCATTGGTACAATTTAGCAAATGAGTACCGTAAATCGTATTAAATAATTTTTTTAATTGTTAATTTTTTAATATAAAACAACGATAAATGTCTATTAATATGTATATCGTTGACAAAGAATAATAGTTTGAAATAAATAAAAAAGTGTCATTTTTTTATAACTTTAATGCAGTTTCAACATCTACTTTACGGGGTATGATTTAGCATACATACTTTTCTATTCATGTACGCATAAAAAGGGTAGATTTTAACATATTAATAATATAAATAAACTCAATTTTACTCAAATTGTTTGTTTTCGCAAGTTCATATAATTTTGAACGTTTACAGAAACCAAAGACGTACCTATTTTTAAATTTTATAATTTTACATACAAATATAATTTTATTTTTTATGTAATATTAAACATTTGTATTCACCTATAAAAAACAAGTCCGAAAATTGCTGTGCCTTTGTCATGGAAATTTGGAATTGCAACATGAGACACCATCGAAGTATTATTTGAATGTTTCCATGTATTTTTAAAAATAAACGTAATATTTTCAGCTGCATTTTTTGCAAATTCTATATCATTTTCAAATCTGCACCACATTTTAATGTTTCGAGTTTTGTAATCAATAGGAGTTAAGTAATTAGACACAATCATTGTTGCGTGTTCAGTCCACATTACAGGTGTGGTATCGTAGTGTCTCCATATCATATTGTCGTCATCTAATTCCGTACTTCGCAATGGCATATTTGACAATGTCGCGCATACATCACATCCTATAGAAATGTTAAAGGTTGCTTCTAACCGTATATCATGTAGATGCAAACATGGCACTTTTTGAAAAAATGGTCGGGCGCCTATTATCTGGAAATGCAGACCACCTATCCAACTACATTTCAAAGGACATAAATTAATGAAACTTGTTTGACAAGCATCAAAATATTGGGAATTACAAAATGTATAAATGTTATATGTGTCTACACATATTATATTTTATGACTCTATTACATATTATTGTGGTAATAAATATAAAGATTGTTCCCTTTAGATTGAAATTCCGCAATTACAGGGTGTCAGAAAATGGCCCGCAATAATTCGGGAGGTGATTTGGGACCCAAAAAGAGGAAAGTAATGTTATATAAACATAAGTCCGGAAATAAGTTGTTTCCGAGTTATAGCCACTTTTATTTAATTCTTTAAAATATTTTATTACTTAATTTTTTTTTAATTTTTCGATATTTGTAAATACGATTACATAAATTTTAAAAATCAAGAATAAACATAAATAAATATTTTAATTAAATTAAATAAGATGTTCAAAATGACCATCTTTAGCACGAATGCAGGCTCTTATTCTTCTATCTAATAAGGAACTCCGAACTCTTTGAAAAACATTTGGATTTTTCCTTATTTCTTCAAATTCATGAATTATTCTTTGTCTTAAGTCAGGAATATTATTGGAAAAATTATTTAATATGATTTAAAATTGAAAAAAAAAAATTAAAATTAAAAAAAATTAATTAAAAGTAGTTATAACTCGGAAACGACTTATTTCCGGACCTATGTTTATATAACATTTTTTTCTTCTTTTTGAATCTCAAATCACCTCCCAAAATATTGCGGCCGATTTTCTGGACACCCTGTATAATAACTTTTGGGACATTTAATACATAAATAGTATATTAATTACAATGACTCTCATGTAAATGCATATTGTACTCCTTTTTATTAATAAACATTATTATTTACTTACACAATTTTTTCTTTTACGTTGAAAATTCTAAAGACTTCATCAGCAATACCATCATATTTTATATTTAAGGTGTAATTTCCTGGTGATAACTCATCCAATAAGGAAATATTAATTGTGTTCTTTTCAGTATTATATGTCGGTTTATAAACGGTATCATTATCAATCTCATGATATTTATCAAAATTTTTAATTAAAACTATATTTTCAATACCCAAATATTCTGAATATAAATATATGTGTCGCGTTTTGTTAAGAATGTTGAGGCTAATATTGTATTCCCCATAGAAAATATTTCTTTCAAAGCATGGTTCAAGCTTGATATTGTAATGCATTGGTATTACATATTTGGATAGTCGAAAACATAAAGATTCATTACGAATGGAAGTCGTCGCAGCGATAAAAATGAATACGCTACTTACAATTAGTAATAGTTTTAAAAATATCATCATGTCGGAGAAAAGGAATATTTACTTTAAATCTAGAAAACACTCTGCTGAAAAAAAATAAATAAAAAAATAAAATATAACTTGGATGTCTTTTTAAATGATTCTTGTATATAAACCAGTAATAAATACAAAAAGTATAAGAATTATTAATTGAACAACCATTCTAATCAATGGAATATTATGTGGTGAGGAAGTAATGTGCAAATTTCTATTTGCACAATTTTTTAAATATAATTGTAATAAATATATATATATATATATTTCAGTGTCACACATATTGTAATTGACAGCAATATAGAAATATTAAAGGAGAATGTTAAAAAAAGTCGATTATTCTGCTATCGATGAAACCTAAAATTCGAGTTTCATGGGTATCTATGTACCATATAAAATGTAAAAATAATAGTCTTTTTTCCTAGAGATCTTTGGAAAGGGTTAGAAATCCGTCAAAATTATTGAAAATAGCGTCATTCGATCGCTTTGAAAATAAGTGTATTCGACGACATGGAAAAATTTTCAATCAAACCAACTTTTTCTTAGCGAAGATGTCGAAGTACCAATAAATTTCGAGTTATAAGCGATTGAAAATAACTGGTTTTTTGCTAACCAAGCCCTTAGGAAATAAAATATTAACAAAATCACATTCATCAATGAATTTCAAACAGCGTTTATTACTATAATTAGAATTTTAATTTAAGGATTAATTACAAAGATACATGATGACAAATTTGGGAACATGCAAATAATGATAGTCTTTCTCGGCATTTTCGTGAAGGAAAAATTGAACTTCTGGTTAAACACTTATCAAATAGCTTTTGAGATCAATAATTTTTTAATGTCGGGATCGCAAAATTCAAGATTGCGGATCCAATATGGTGCATTAGTATTGAGAAGACTAGATGTCATGTAGTTACTTCCGAATAAATAGTTTATAGATATCCATGAAACTCGAATTTTAGATTCCATCGATATTCAGGAAATCGACTTTTTTCAACATCCTATTTTACAACATATTTTATTATTTTCTTTAAATAATTACTCTCACTTAAAAAAAATTATATACATTTAAAATTTATAAAATATTATTTATAATATAAAGATTTATAGTATATAAAGTTAATTGTTTGAAGTATTTCTACATACATATATGTATACCTATGCGTACATTCAAAATAAAAAAACGATAGGGATCAGAAAAACTGAAGAGCAGGCGAGAAAGTGGGAGTCAGAGAGAGAGAGAGAGAGAGAGAGAGAGAGAGAGAGAGAGAGAGAGAGAGAGAGAGAGAGAGAGAGAGAGAGAGAGAGAGAGAGAGAGAGAGGGAGAGAGGAGAGAGAGAGAGAGGGGAGAGAGAGAGAGAGAGAGAGAGAGAGGGAGAGAGAGGAGAGAGAGAGAGAGAGGGAGATTGATTGATTGATGAGCTTTTATTTAGCTTTCTCAGCTATTTTCTTATACAGTTTTAACATTTACATATGTAAGATATGCGCTTTTAATCTTCTTTTAAATAATTCGAGCCTATCGCAAGTTTTAATTTCTACTGGCAGGACGTTATACAATATACTTCCTTCATAAAACAAACTTTTCTGTGCACTCCTTGTTTTTCGAAATTGAATTTCGATATTACCCGCTTGTCTTGTTTCCCTATCGCATTTGTTCCCTACTATTTGTAACTTATCTCTTAACTGAATTGGTAACAGGTTATTCAATATCTTGAAAATAAATATACATATATTATATTGTAATCTTTGTCTTACTGACATAAATTGCAACGCCTCTAGCATGTCTTCCACTTTGGTGTATCTATCACATTGAAGTATTATCCTCATAGCTCTGTTTTGTACCTTCTGCAGTTGGGTTATCTGCGTCTCCCCCATGCCTATTAATATCGTCGCGCAATACTCAAAATGAGGAGCTATGATTGTCTTATATATAATGCATCTAGTATACACTGATATGTAATTACCTACTCTATTTAAGAAACTCGTTTTTTTACCTATTTTCTTTAACATATAATCACAGTGATCTTGAAATCGAAGTCTGTCATCGATAATTATACCCAGATATTTCATAGTCTCTACACGCTCTATTTCAATTCCGTCCAGACATTTCAAAATAGTATTACCTCTCAATTCTTTTCGAATACTTCTAACTATCATATACTTCGTTTTACTTGCATTCATTTTTAACTTATTTATATTCATCCAACGTTCGATTATATTAAAAGCCGTGTTCAATTTTATCTCTATATCTGTGCTACTTTCTCCACTTACATATATAAGCGTGTCGTCTGCAAACATTTTTATATTGCACCCTTCTGGACAGCCTTCGATTATATCATTTATATATATTATAAATAGTAAAAGTCCTAGTACCGAGCCTTGTGGCACTCCGTATTCTGTTGTCAATAATTTAGACCATGTATGATTGAAACGCACTTGCTGTTTCCTATTATTTAAATATGATTTGAACCATTCTAAGGCCATTCCTCTAATTCCATAATAATACATTTTTCCTAATAATCTTTCTCTGTCTATTGTTTCAAACGCTCTCTTAAGATCCATGAAAATTACACCTACCATTTTTCCTTCGCTTACTATTAATTTCCATTCGTCAATGACAGTTTGAATCGCTGTTTCACACGAGTAATATTTTCTAAACCCCGACTGATGTTCTGTTATAATATCGTTAGTTTCCAAATACATTTCAAGTTGTTCTTTTACTACTAATTCTAACACTTTTTCAAATATTGGTAACATATTTATAGGCCTATAATCGCTCGCTTTTTTCGCTTTATCTATCTTTGGAATCGGTATTATCGTAGAGGTTTTCCAACCTTCCGGACAGAGACCTTCTCTTAAAGAATTGTTTATTATATAAGTTGTCCTCAATATATCGCTAGTTATTCCCTCTTCCGTACCTTTCTTTTTCGGCAATCCCATAACAATTTTTTCTAACTGCTCTAGTTTAATAGTCACGAAATTTTCCATAAATCCTTTATTTTCGATAATATAAATAATTTTCTTATTTATATTCATCCAATGATCGATTATATCACCGGATCTAACGACCTTTATAGAGTTTATTATACTATTAATACTTTGTATATAATATAAATTAAATTTATCAGCTATATTGCACTCTTCGATATCGCCTAAAATTTCAAAATCTATATTTCCTACCTCTTTTATGCCTACTGGCTCGCCTCTAATTATTTCTTTCAAGGTTTTCCACATAGACGTAGGATTTTCTTTATTAAGATCTATCATATTTTCATAATATTCTTTTTTCTTCTCCCTAATTAATTTTACTACTGTATTTCTTTCAATTTTATACTGCGACCAATTTTGTTCGGTATCGTCATACAATGCTCTTCTATATGCCTTATCCCTTCTATCCGCAGCCTCTTTTATTTCGTCTGAAAACCATTTCTTCCCTTCCCAAACTTTCGGAATTCTAAATTTTTTCCTCGGCGGCATTACATCTAACGCACCCACTATACTATCGACAAGTTTTTTCGCCCTCTCACTGACACCCATACATTCACACTGACTTATTAATCATTTCTTATTAATCAGACACGTTTCTTATTAATCAAGGAAGGTTTAAAGCGTATTATTATCGTTATTTATTCTATTAATAAAAAGTGAAAAATGAGTATTATTTCGTCAATACGGTCTCTCATTGGCTGCTGTGTGAACCTAAGAGGAAAAATGATTCACCAATGAGATTCGTTGTAGTATCCGGATAGGGAATGTTGGTGACATTGGTATATACATCTCGAAGTAATAATGACGGGACTGATAGGATAGGTTAGCTGTCACCTGTTGCGTGTTATTGTCAACAACAATATTAAGTGAAGTGTATTATTATGGATATATCTCAAGAAGATATAAATAAAGGAGTAAGTTTCTTCTTTTATATTTATTGTTTTTTTCTTTATTTAGGATATTGTTAATTATTATTTATTTATTGTTTCTTTATTTATATGTAGGAAGAAGATACTCGCTTGGAGATATCTGAAGAAGAAAACATTATTAATAATAGAAAACGAGTAAGTCTTGTTATTAATAATTAATAAAAATATATAATATAATTAATAATATAATTAATCTGTTGTAGTCATAACATGGCTATATGAATTTATATTTGTCTGCGTAGCCACTTATTTGCTATTAAATTTGCTACGTAGCCACATTGCTATAAATATCCACATATATAATTGTATAAATGTATATAGTTATTTTTTCTCTTATTTGTATATTATATAATAATTATATAATTAATTAAAAATATGTATACAAATATATTTATAGTTATACAAAGATATTAGCGCACCAATAATTATGGCAATGCAGACAAATATATTAACTTACATAGCCAATTATCTACTACAAAAGATTATTCACATATGTATCGATATTTGTGTTTGTGTCTATTTATTACATAAAACGTGCGCGTGCGTATATGTCTCAAATTTAGCGCGGCGTCTCCCGACTGCTCTTGTAAATTGTAGAATTAATAATAATAATTATAATTAAAAAAATTTTTTGAATTCAAAAATCTGAAATTTTTGTAAATTATATAGCGCTAAATATGTATGATAACAATAAATTTAAATAAGAAAAATTATATAATAAACAACAGACTTTATTTATGTGTGATTATTTCCAACTTTTACAAGCTTATTTTTTATACTTATAATTTTTTTGTTCTTTTATTATTTTTAATTTTTGTTTTGTTTTTTACTTTAATTTTGTTTTTTATTTTTTATTTATTTCTAATTGTTTTTTATTTTTTATTTTTTATTTTCTAATTTTTTTATTATTTTTTTTTTTATTTATTTTCTAATTTAAACATTAAAACTTTGTTGGCAGCAGTCGGGAGTTTTTTTTTTGTAAAAAATTTTATTATTTTCTAATTTTTTTATTTTCTAATTTATTTTTTATTTTCTAATTTTTCACTTTCAATAACATAACTTACAAACAAATTTATGGGACTCCTATGGGTTCCCCACTTTCTCCGATCATTGCCGATATAGTCATGCAGGACTTGGAAACATTGGTAATTAGTAATTTAAATTGCGAAATGACTTTTTATTTCCGTTATGTAGACGACATTATTTTATGTACTTCCGCTGACAATATTACATATGTTTTGAACGAATTCAACAATTATAATGATAGACTACAATTTACATTGGAAAAAGAGGATAATCGGTGTATAAACTTTTTAGACATAATGATCAAAGTAATAGATAATAAAATTTATTTAGATTGGTATCACAAAAAGACATTCTCAGATAGATTACTTTCATTTTTTTCAAATCATCCAACTTGTCATAAAATAGGAACAATTTATAACTTGGTAGATAGAGCTTTATTACTATCACATCCGCAATTTCACAAAAAAAATATAGAGAAAGCTATTAACATTTTGCTATCCAACGGTTATCCTCTTGATCTAATTTTCACAGAAATAAAACGCAGATTGAAAAATCTCTCAACTAAGAAATTTAACAAGCCTAATAATAACAATATAACAGATACTAATAATATTAATACTAACATTAAATATTTTGTCATACCATATATAGAATCAATATCTGAGAAAGTTGCTTCAGCAATAAGAAGACCTAACGTAGTGGTAGGATATCGTTGCATTAAAAAATTGAATGACTTCATAAAAGTTCATAAGGACAGAAATAATTACCCCACGAATTCTAACGTTATTTATAAATTGAATTGCAACGATTGTGACGCCACATATGTCGGACAGACAAAAAGACAGTTAGGAACGAGACTTAAAGAACATAAAAATAATATAAAATTAGACTCTGCTAGACATTCGGTTGTCACGGAACACATTCTAAACGAACAACATACATTTGACTGGGACAATATTAAAATTATGGATCATGAAAAGAATTACCATAAAAGACTAATATCTGAAATGATCCACATTAAAGAACAGAAAAATGGAATTAATTTAAATAAAGACACCGAATTGTTAGACAGTAGTTATTTTGACATACTTAGTAAATTTGCTGAATCATAATTTAGAAAAAAACATTGGTAATAAATAAATACATCACGCTCTCTATTTTGACATTTGTTATTCAGACTTCGCAACACACACTTGAAATATCGGGAAAAAGGACTTGTTAAAACGATAATGTAAGTTGAAAGATTTTTTAATTTTCTCTGACATTGATTTAATTCGCGTATTACATCCGCAGCATGTTTAAATGTCGCATAACTTGGCATCTCAGACCAACCGCCTTGCATATCTATTGGTCAACAGCGAAGAATTGTTTTAATTTTATATTTTAATATTTAACTAACTTTGTATTTTTAACATTCAACTTTGTATTTTAATATTTAACTTTTATGTATTGATAAAGACTGTAGTGCAGTCGAAACGTTTACAATTTATATCGTTTCTGTAACGAAATGTTACTTTAATTATCTAACTATTAATAAAAATTTTTACACCTTATTTATTTGCTCGTTTAGTTGGCCTACTATATTTGATTTTTTTTTAATTGTGTTAATTTATACGAGCCTTTCATTAATTAATTATAATTGATATATCCCTTTATGTTATGCAAATAGCGTTTATTACTCTAATTAGAATTTCAATTTAAGGATTAATTATAAAGATACATGATGACAAATGTGGGAACACGCAAATAATGATAGTTCCTTTCGGCATTTTCATAAAAGAAAAATTGACTCCAAATGATCTCAGATATCTACTATTAACAGATTTACTACTATTTCTGAGATATTCTGCATATATAATGTCGCTTTTTCAGATATTTTAGATAAAACACATAAAAAAAATAGCTGTGTTAACGACTACTTCAAATCTAGAATATTATGAATTTCTATATTTTATTAACAATTAGTATGTTTGATCATTTTACTCTATAATTTTTAATTAATAAATAATTATTCAAATTTTTAATTAACACGATTCAACTACTTATTATAATTTTTTTTTAGATTAAGTATTAAAGTTGTAACCTCTATCAATGTTTATTTTATCAAATTTTTGTAATTGAGATAATATTTCTTTTATATTTATTTTATATTCGCATCTTTAATATACATGTAACATTATTGTTTTTGATTGTATAAATAAAAATTAAATTTTAATCGTTTTATTTAATTTACATATATCTGAAAACTTTCAGCTTTAATGATATCTTTTAAATCTATATAAACAATTTGTTATTAATATGCGTTTCCAATTTCATATTAATATGCGTTTTGTACATTTTATATCAAATATGTTACGTAAAAAAATTTACGTAAATATTTAGTATTCTGTCTATTTCTAACTTATATGATTAATATAATACTACTTATTTTTAAGTGTAATTAATACGTAATTTTTCCTTCTTGTCACAGTTATTCTACTCTATAATGTCAGCACAATTTAAAATTATTTTAAATATTAAAATACACACAGATATTTTTTATAAAAAATACGTACGACTAATTTTAGAAAACAAAATTTTAATAATCTTGTAATGAAAGGACAATTAAAACTGTTTGTCATAATATTTATTATTTGTTATGTGAATTGTAGTATTTTTAAGTTTCAGAAATAATTTGTTAGATTTTAAACTTTTGTGTGTCCAAGATTATTTCAACATTACAATTCGTAAAATATTATAATATCGACATTATTTAAAATTATTGCTGAATTATAATTTAAAGATAATTTTGAATAAAACTATTCTCTTTATCCTTATCTGTTGCAAATTCTTTAAAATTCCGTTAAACGTTATGATTAAATTTTTTTGTATTTGTAGACAAATATGCAATACATTTAATTTACATATCTGAAAACTTTCAGCTTAAATGGTATCTTATTAAATCTATATAAATTATTTGTTATATGTTTTGAATTTAATATTAACATGCGTTTTGTACGTTTTATTTCAAATATTTTACGTAAAAATTTTTACGTAAAATATTTAATATTTTGTCTGTTTATAACTTATATGATTAATATAATACTACTTATTTTTAAGTGTTATACTTATATTTATTTTTTCACTAAAAAATTAATTTGTTCAGACTTTTTATAATATATCGCCATCATAAAGGGATATATCAAATATAAATTGAAAGCAATAATAATTGTTCTATTTTTCATTTTTCTAAATTACATACATTATCTTTAACAACAAAAATTAATATTTAATTTTTATTTCTTGTTACAGTTATTCTACTCAATGTCAGTAGAATTAAAAAATCATTTTAAATATTAAAATACGCACAGATAATTTTTTATAAAAACGATAAGTACAATAAATTTTAAAAAACAAAATTTAATATTCTTGTAATGAAAGGACAATTAAAAGTGTCTGTTATAATATTTATCATCTGTTATGTAGAACTCGAATAAATTTTATTATAATATTTATATATTTGACCGACGTGTTTGTCTCGTCATGCGTGTTCTCGAGGCGGGTTATTTGCCGAAATTTCGTTATATCTCTGTTTATCGAGCGTTTTGTTTTGTCCGTATCGAGACAATATTGCGAGCAAAAAGAAAACAAGTAACAGTTACCGCGACTTTCTCGAATAATCGACGCGTATGCTAACCGAAAGATAATAGCGAGGGTACGAAAGATCAAAACAATTAATATTTAATTCTTCTTCTTTGATACAGTTATTCTACTCAATGTCAGTATAATTTATATATCATTTTTTATATTAAAATACACACAGATATTTTTTTTATAAAAAATAAGTACGACATATTTTTAAACAGAATTTTAATAGTCTTGTAATGAAAGAACAATTAAAAGTTATAATATTTATAATCTGGTATATAAATTGTAGTGTTTTTAAGTTTCGGGAATAATTTATTGGATATTAAACTTTTGTGAGTCCAAGATTATTTCAACATTACAATTCGTAAAATATAATATCGACATTATTTGAAATTATCTCTGTATAAAAATTTAAAGATAATTTTGAATAAAACTATTCTCTTTATGCTTATATGTTGAAAATTCTTTAAAATTCCGTTATACTATATCATTAAATTTTTTTGTATTTGTAGACAAATATATGTTTTTATATTTTTAACTTATTTTGACTTACCCAGCACTTCGATCCAGTATGTTAATTGCACGTGTATATAGATATAATTTTTTTTAAATTAACTGCAACAAATTAATGCTTTTGCAATATGCAATGTTGGAAGAATACAAAATGTTTGCACACACTTTATTAGAATCTTTAGATTTATCTACGACGATGTGGTTCGAAAGACCATGAAAGACTGACTGATTCTTTTCTGTACGTGTCATCATAATAAATATAATGTGGTAGGTCAACAAAACTTGTGAGGTCGTTAATATATAAGTGTGTAAGTATTTGTGTGTGTGTGTGTGTGTGTGCGTGTGCGCGCGCGCGCGTGTGTGTGGGGCAGCATTTGTGTGTAACAGTTGTCTTAATTAAACACATTCAAATTTTGCCAAATTAATCAAATAAATATGCAAATTTACAAATTTATATTACTTAATTTAAAAAACATTTTTACAAATAATATGGTGTAATATACTCATCGCTTTCGGTAATTTTATCTTAATTATCTTCTTAATT
The DNA here is from genome assembly GCF_048542155.1 of Nylanderia fulva. Classification (NCBI taxonomy): domain Eukaryota; kingdom Metazoa; phylum Arthropoda; class Insecta; order Hymenoptera; family Formicidae; genus Nylanderia; species Nylanderia fulva. The sequence goes on from NW_028190304.1 coordinate 3,164,902, forward strand.
TTATAATTTTTATAATTATCTCAATAATTCTTAATAATTCTGTTCATCTTATTCATATTAGTTATTTTTAATGAAAATTAATACTTGCAACACTTCCTTTTCTTGTACAGTATTTTATTTAGTGTCAGAATTACTTAATTATCAATTAAAGTATCAAATCAACCACGGATATCTATTGAATATGCGTACGATAAATTTAGACCCACAGACATAATTTAAATAACCAAGTGATTAGTAAACTTAAGAGACAATATAATTGATGTATTTAGTTTAAAATTTATTATCTGTTATCTATAAATTATAATATTTTAAAGCTTCAAAAGAGCATTTTATTCAATAAACATTTATAGGTCGAAAATTATTTCAATATTAGGATTTCTGAATTTTACATATTTATATATAATTCAGGAATTGTAATATTGAAATAATTTTTGACCCATAAAAGTTTATCAACTAAAATGCTTTTTAATAAATAAACAATTATTTTACGTGTTACATATATATATATATATATATATATATTTGTAATACGTAAAATAATTGTTTATTTATTAAAAATATGTTGTAATTTTTTAAAAATATACATATACATATATGTATATATTTGACACATATTTTTAAATGTTATGTATGATATTTATCATTCTCATTTTAATACACTCACACACAATAATTTAAATATTAATATATAATTAATAAAGATATCAAAAATTAATTAAAGAAATTATGAAATTATAATGTATCTAATAATTATATAATTAATATAGTATTATGCGTTATTAATATATCCTTACATATATACATATATATAATTTATTTCATATCGATTATGTTCTAAAACGAAGGAAAACTATTTATAATAATTAACTAAATGGTACGGCTTGAATGCACAAATCAAATTTAATGTAATTACTTTTAAATTGTATTACTTTATAAACTTTAAGATATATACTTATTTTATACATATTTAACTATAAGATGTATAATATTATAAAAAAGAAAAAATTGGTGAGTCGAGAAGTTATAAAGTATACTGGTAAATATATCAAATGTTATTAATGCACCACTAATTGTAATTAGAAACATTTAAGAACACAATACTGTAAAGTATACAGAAAAATTAAATGTACATATGTGCGTGTATTACATAGTAACTCTCTTTTTTTTTCATATCACAATTGATTAACTATAAAAAGTTTTTAGGATATACTAATTGTTTTCCGACTTCAGTATATAACGGATTTTTATAAATTTTTTGAATTTTTTGTTCATGTTGCAACACTGTACAAATTTTATTTTGCTAAACTAGATTCGATATTTATTATTAGAAAATAGTAAGAAACAATAAATAATAGAGAGGTAAATAAAGTAGTAAGATAATTTTTTAATATTAAAATTCATCGCGTTGATTGGAAGAAATGATATACGCGAACTTTTTAAAGACATTATTTTAACAAATGTTTTAAAATACTTTTTCTCTTTCATTGCTTATATGTCTTTTAAATATAATTGAAAATTACAATTCAGATTGACACATTTTGCAGTATTTGTAGGTTTATTGAAATTATTAGCAAGGAACGCCGAATTATATGTTGTACAATATTAAAGTTATAGAATATAATTTTATAAATATTAAGATTAATATTTTATTTAAATAACTTTTTGAAATTAGAATATGGATTAACACAAGAGAGGGGGGAGAGAAAGAGAGAAAGAGAGAAAGAAAGAGAGATTTTGTTATGCTATTTATTGGAAACTAAAAAATGCTAATCAATTCCTAATTTTAAATTATAATATTAAATATGTCAAATATTTAATTATTGAACATATAGCACATATAATCATAATTAGTTTACATATAACGTTAACATATTACTAATTCTTATAGTATAGAAACTTATTATATATGTATATATAATATATATATATATATATATATATATATATATGCATTTACAAATTTTTATAATGTATTAATTATATATTTAACCTTTAGAGGACGGGACTGGTCTCTTTAGGAACCACCTATTTAATCGGAGATTTGTCCTAAGTTATACATTCGACATATTTTAACCGATGTGAACCTGGCGATTGACATAAAAAATATTTTTTTAAAAATATAATCCGCTTGTACCTTGTTTGTACTTGTTTGTACCGTTTGATGTTTCGTTTATACCTCAAAGGGTTATAAAAATACCAAGGGTTAAACAAATGGTCACAGCTCAACTTTAAGATATTTTATTTTCATTAAAGACATATTCTAAAGAGAATTGTATGTACTAGTTTTTATCTCCTTTCAAATCGTTTGTACTTCAAAGAAAGTACAGGCATTTAAAAATTCGTGTAAGAGGTAACTTTGTCATTTTTAAAGATATTGGATAACACAAGCGCACGCTTCGCGCGCGCTAAATCAACTTTTTCTCCGCGAGAGTACATAATTTTAATTTGCTGAATTTCAATTATGTACATAACTTTAATTCTCGAATTTATATTATATAGATAATTTTATTTAATTCATCGAATTAAAATTATGTACATAATAGAAGTTCGGGAATTCAAATTAATATGTACATAATAGAACACATTATTTTTTACATTACGAGGCGCTCGAACACTACGCATCTATCCTAAGCACGGATATATCGCAACGCGCCAGCATCCAATCAGCATCGCAAGAAAAGAGGCTTCAACGCTTCGATATATTTGAGTAATCGACTTAACATGCACTTTTTAAGGAAAGGATTCAAAATCTGCAAACAGGTACTGTTTTCTAATCGTTTGTACTCGTTTGTACCTCCTTTCAAATCGTTTGTACCTCAAACAACCGTATATAAGTACAAGAATTTCAAAATTCGTATAAGGGGTAACTTTGTCACTTTTCACGATATTCGCAATCTTTAAACGAGTACTGTTTTCTAATGTTCGTTTGTACCTGTTTGTACCTCTTTAATTTTCGTTTGTAAAAGGGCCGAAAGTACAGACATTGTTTAAATTTTGAAATGACCTCCGGTTCCTGCGAGGTACAAACGATTTGAAGAAAGGTGTACAAACGGGTATAAACGATTAGGAAACAGTACCCATTTGCAAATTTCGGAATATCTTTAAAAATGACAAAGTTACCCCTTGATCAAATTTTTAAATAAATGTATTTCCGGTCCAGTCGAGGTACAAAACTATTAACCAAATAGTACGGCTTTGAGTACACAAATGTTATTTGATGTACTTATTTTTAAATTGTATTACTTTGTGCACTTTAAGATATATACTTATTATTTAATACATATTTAACCATAGGATGTATAATACAATAGGATGTATAAAAAAATTAAAAATTGGTGAATTGGGAAATTATAAAATATACTGGTAAATATATCAAACATTATTAATGCACCACAAATTGTAATTAGAAATAATTAAAAACACAATACTGTAAGGTATACAGAAAATTAAATGTAAATATGTGCATGTGTTACATAGTAGCTCTTTTTTCATATTCCAATTGATTAGCTATAAAAAGTTTTTAGGATATACTAATTGTTTTCTGATTTCACTATTATAACGAATTTTTATATATTTTACGAATTTTTTGTTCATGTTGCAACACTGTTGCACAAATTTTAATTTGCTAAAATAGATTCGACATTTATCATTAGAAAATAGTAAGAAACAATAATAGAGAGGCAAATGAAATAGTAAGATAATTTTTTAATATTAAAATTCATTGCGTTGATTGGAAAAAGTATATGTTTTACGCGAACTTTTTAAAAACATCAATTTGATGACAAATGTTTTAATAAGGAACGCCGAATTATATGTTGTACAATTTTAAAGTTATGGAATATAATTTTATAAATATTAATATTAAGATTAATATTTTATTTAAATAACTTTGTAGAATTAGAATATGGATGTACACAAGAGAGGGGGAGAGAGAGAGAGAGAGAGAGGGAGAGAAAGAGAGAGAGATTTTGTTATGCGATATATTAGAAACTAAAAAATGCTAATCAATTTCTAATTTTAAATTGTAACATTAAATGTGTTAAATATTTAATTATTGAACATATAGCACATATAATCATAATTAATTTACATATAACGTTAACATATTACAAATTCTTATAATTATAGAAACTTATTATAAATATATATATATATATATATATATATATATATATATATATATATATGCATTTACAAATTATTATAATGTATTAATTATATATTTAATATATAATATGATCTGTATATATAACATACGTGATATGTAATATATAATATTATTATTTCATATATACCCATACACACACACATATAAATTTTAAAAAAGTTTTTATAATACATACAAACATAAATATGTTAACTGTAAATTTATATTATATTTAAATAATAATCTGTTATATATACATGTATATATATATGTATTTATGTGTGTATGTGTGGGTGTATGCGTAAACATATAATTTTATTAATTAACATAAAAAAAATTGAAAACAAGTTAATATATAATTCAAAATAAATAGATAGTACATTTAGGTGCATTTATCATTTAACAAGAATACATATATATATATATATATATATATATATTTATATTTACACATATATATTATTATATTATATGCAACAATAAAATTTATTATAATATTATATGGCTACTTTCTTGTGACTACAAAGGTATATAATATCTAATATATGTATATTTCAACTGCTTCGAGTAAAATTGCAAAAACTGAAAAACTTGATGCAAGCAGTCATAAAGTTTTGTTAACACAGAGGCATCAAATAGTAATACATCTAAATAAACAATAATTAAAGCAATAAAAGAAATAATTCATACAATATTAAAAATTATTCATATGAAGTATGTTTACATATGCAAAGCTGCAATTTTTTTACATCCACAGATTATTAGAAAACTGTTTCACAATCTCTCTCTGTCTTTCAATTTGATCGATCCGAATGTTTAACTGACTTGTAATTCGGTCATATAAGTCATCCTTATTTATCACAATGTTATTTATCTAAAACAAATTGTTCTATTAATTATATTATAATTAAATAAATTGTAATTTTATTCCGCATGATGAAAATCGAATATATATATAAAATAAACAAAGATTTGCACTATGAAATCAATATACTTTTTATATAACAAATAAGACAAATATAAAAATAATATTCAGAAATTGATAAGATAGAACAATATTTCTTTTTCTTTCGCTTTTCCTAATAATATTTATTAAATTTACCTCCTTTATTTGATGTCTTTTCAGTAAATCTTCTGTGTTATTCACTTCAACTTAGTTAGTTTCTATAATACCTCTAACGGCATATAATATTATTTTCTAAAATGTATTGTTTTCTAACATTATCAAAATTATTTTAAACATTAAATAATAATTATTAATTTAACGTATAAGACGGGCAACAAGAGCCAAATCGCGGATGACAATGCGTTATCCTAACGAAACTAAATAATTTTTCGTTAGAATTAAATACCGGTGCACAAGGCACCAAATTTTTACTTGGACACGGCCAAGATTTTAAATATGAAATAATCTCATATTTTGAGATTTAATTTCAATACCCCTTTAACCCCCCTACGGGTTCGATTCCCGATTCAGCGATTTTCGGATCTATATTTTTCTCTTGCATTCATTTATTTATTTTCCGTAGGGGGGTTAAAGGGGTATTGAAATTAAATCTCAAAATATGAGATTATTTCATATTTAAAATCTTGGCCGTGTCCAAGTAAAAATTTGGTGCCTTGTGCACCGGTATTTAATTCTAACGAAAAATTATTTAGTTTCGTTAGGATAACGCATTGTCATCCGCGATTTGGCTCTTGTTGCCCGTCTTATACGTTAAATTTATATTTATATTACAGAGCCTTGTTAAAACTCTTATAAATAATTATTAATATCGCAATATAGAGAGGTATGGAAGATTATTAACAGGGAAAGGAAAAAGAGAGAAGGGGTGAATGAGGAGATAAAGGCGGAGGAATGGAAGGAATACTTCATGGACTTATTGGGAGGGATAGAGGTAAAAGTGGTAAGAGGAGGAAAAGAAAAAAGGGAGAGGGATGAGGAGCAGGAGATAAGCAGGGAGGAAGTGAAGAGGATGCTGGGAAAACTGAAGAAAGGAAAAGCAGCGGGGGAGGATAGGATACCGAGTGAGGTATGGAAATATGGAGGGGAGAGGGTAGAAGAGTGGGTATGGGAAATGTGCAACAGAGTATGGAGAGGAGAAGGATGGCCGGAGAGGTGGAAAGAAGGGATAATAGTGCCACTGTTGAAAAAGGGAACGGGGAATAAAGTGGAAAACTATAGAGGAGTGACATTGATGCCAACGCTATACAAGGTATACGTGGGGATTTTAACTGAAAGGTTAAAGGAAGAAATGGAAGGGAAGAATATGATACCGGAGAGTCAGACAGGTTTTAGGAAGGGAATGGGGGTGATGAATAGTATCTATGTGTTGAATTATCTGGTGAATAAGAGGGTAAATAAGAAGGGAGGAAAGGTAGTCGCGGCATTTATGGACCTGAAGGCGGCGTTTGATTCGGTAGATAGGGAGGTGTTAATGGAGGCAATGAAAAGGAGGGGAGTGAGGGAGGGTTTAAGGAGTAGGATAGAAGAGGTGTACAGGGAAACGAGGAGTAAGGTAAGAGTGGGGAAGGAGGAGGGAGAAAATTTTTGGACGGCAAGGGGGGTGAGGCAAGGTTGCCCAATGAGTCCGCACTTATTCAGTTTACTGATAGCGGATATAGAGGAAGTGCTAAGAAAAGGAGGTTGGGGGGGGGGGGTGAAACTGGGAGGGGAAAAGGTGCATTGTTTGGCGTACGCAGATGACATGGTACTGTTGGCGGAGGATGAGGAAGGGATGATACATATGTTGGGGAAAATGGAAAGTTATATGGACAAGAAAAGGTTAGAGGTGAATGTGGATAAGACAAAGGTAATGAGGTTTAAAAAGGGAGGAGGAAGAATGAAGAGAGTGGAGTGGAGATGGAAAGGAAAAAGGTTAGAGGAAGTGAAAGAATTTACATATTTAGGGTATAAGCTACAGAGGAACGGGGGGCAGGAGGCGCAGGTAAAGAACAGAGTTAGGAAAGCAGGAGCGGTGATAAGACAGGTGTGGGGAATGGGAAAGAGAAAGTTTGCAGGAGACTGGATGAAAAGAGTATGGCTAATGGAAAGGTTGGTGGGGACGGTGTTGGAATATGGGGCGGAAATATGGGGATGGAAGGAGAGGAGAGAGGTGGAGGCAATGCAGGAGCGATGAATTAGGTGGACGTTAGGAGTAGACTGGTGCACGCCGGGGTATATGGTAAGAGAGGAGATAGGAAAAGACAAATTTAGGATAAGGGCAGGAAGGAGGGCGGTAGGGTATGAGAGGAAGTTGGAGGAAGGAAGGGGAGGAAGTTTAGCGAGGAAATGTTTTGAGGATATGAAAGAGAGGATAAGAGGAGGAAAGGAAAGAAAGATGTGGGAGGAAGAGAGGGAGAAATTCTGGGAAGAAAGAGGAATAGAAGGGAAAGAGATGGAGGAAAAAAGGGGAAGGGGAGAGGAAGTATATGAGGGGTGGGAGCAGAAAGACAGGGAAAGGCAAAAGGAGGAAAGATGGGAGAGGATAAGAGAGTCGAGATATAATAGATGGTATGGGGAATGGAAGGAGGAGGGTTTACCGGAATACCTGAGAAAGGGATGGGGGGAAAGTAGATGGAGAAGGATAGTTAGGTTCAGAATGAACAATGAGATGAGAGGGGCGAGATACTGGGAAGAAGAGGAGACAAGAAGATGTAGGTTATGCGGGATAGAAGAAGAAACATGGGAGCATGTGATAGGAGAATGTGGGGGAGAAGGGGAGAAGGGAAACTGGTGGGAAAGAATGAAGGGAATATTGCAGGAAGGAGGAGAAGGGGAAGGATGGATGAGAGAAATAGAGAAAAAGAGGGAAGAGGGGAGAACGGAAGAAAAGGGGGAGGGAGGGGAAAAGGAGGAAGGAAGTATGAGGAGGAGAATGAGTGAGGTATGAATGAGGTGGTGGAGAATATATGGGGAATCGGAAGCCGAAGCGAAGCGATAGGTAGGGACGGCTCTTTCTCTCTCTAAAGTAGTAGATAAGTAGGTTAAGGTAGAATTAAGTTAATTGTAAATTAGATGTAAGAGTAGAGATAAGAGTAGATATAAGTAAAAATTGTAAGAGTATTTGTAAGGTTGGGGAACGCTCCTTCAAAAGCGCCTTCAATCCCTCAGGGGACGAATAAAGAATTGAATTGAATATCGCAATATTATCAAATTTTGTATACATATTTAAAAATAAAAAAAATTTTTACCTGAGATGGATTTATGGAATATACGTTATTAATAATAATAATTAATGCTGCAATTATATTAACATTTCTAAAAACAAAAATAAACAGATGTATGTATATATAATACATGTAATAAACTTTTGTACACAACATTTATAAAAATATGCCACATTACTTTGGTTTTATTTCGTTAAAATGATCCAATATGTACTCCAGTATAATATAATTATCCGCATGCTTTGTAATAATATGTAAGAAACTGTTGAAAGAATTTGGATATTCCTATTCTGTGGAAATGTTTTGATTAAATCTTAAATATTTTTTAATGAGATTAGTATCTTCAGAGCAAGCCAAGTAATTTAAAAATTTAGTGTCAGATTTATTCAATTTTATATCATACACTAATTGCCAAGTGGTTTCTTCTTTGGTTTCAATCAAATTATTACAATATGTCCACTCCTTCCATCATGGCAAAAGTCTAAAATATAAAAAATTAAATTTTCTTATTAAAAATTAGTGTATGGGTCTCTTGATCAAATTATTTGAACATTATAGACAATACCTATAAGAAGATTTGATTAAAAAAAGCTAAAAATATGTAAGAATATTTACCTGTGTGTTTCCGTATCTTTGATATGTTTTGTTAATGTATTGTTGGCTTCTTTCATACAAGTGATGTCATCGAGAAAACATGCCCATCTTGCAGCTTCTTGTCGTAAACGTATTCTAAGTTTGTCTCTATCATCAATTTCTTCATATTTAATTGTTTCAAGTACCCCATTTAATCCCTGCATTATACGATCCTAAAAATCGTTAAATATATATTTCTTTATTCATATTATAAATGTAGTAAAAAAAATCTCTCTATTATTTTCCAACAGATTCCTAAAATTTTCTCTTTCTTTGAAACGAACATACGTACAAATTCACTTACCATATATTGACGCGAGCATTTATCTATGTACGTACATACACTCAAATATATATACATATGCATGCAAAAATAGGTAGGATCCCTATTGCCTACAAATTAATTGCCAATAGTATCGATTGACAACAGACCGTTTACTAACAAATCGTTTGCTCACAAAACTTTTTGCCTGCAAATCTATTGTCTACAAGCTCTTTTGTGCACAAATAATAAAATTTAGGCACAAACGTACATTTGCACACATGCGATACTATTGCGCACAAGCTGCATTGCACACATATAATATTATTGCTTACAGATCGGCTCCCCGAAAATGTTATTTTCCTGGCCCAATGCTACTTGACTGAACCGCTATTTTGTAAATGGTATATAGCATACACTTTTTCACGCAAAGGCTAGGCTCTACATAGGTTTGTTACATTCCAGGTGAAGCGAGGTTTAATCCAAATCTTATATGTATTATATTGTTTTATCTATTTTTAGTACTCAAAAGGGCTGCCATAAACTCGAAGTATCCCATTCGAAACAATATCCAAAATTTCTATTTTCCTAAAAAACGTTCAGGCAAATGCTGTTTGCCTAGGAAAATAGCATTTTGACACACATAAACAGGCGAAAGCCATTTTGACCAGGCAGATTGCATTTATCTACTCAAAAGCTATTTCTCTAAAATAACCATTTGCCTACGACATATATAAATCCAAAAAACTAATAGAAATAAGTTAAAAATTGCAAGTTTTTCGTAAAAATTAAAAAAGTGTTATATTCAAAAAAGGAACAATCGTTGACATAATAATATCATGTGTGCAATGTAGCTGTTGCAATAGTTTGTGTGTGCAAACGTATGTAGTCTTTTAATTTCATTTTGTGCGCAATAGAGCTTGTAGGCAATTGGTTTGTAGATAATAATATTATGTGTGCAAATACATATATTCGTTTCTTAATTTTTTGATTTCTGCGCAAAAGAGCTTGTAGGCAACAGATTTGTAAGCAAAAAGTTTTGTACGCAAACGATTTGTTGGCAAATGGACTGTTGGCAATCGATGCTATCGGCAATCAATCTGTAGCCAATTGTGGCCCTTCCCCCAAAAATATAATTAAATTTGTGCAAAATGTTTATAATTATAATTTGTTGACAAAGATTTTAAGCACTTAGTTATGTATCCAATAACAATGTTATATATCAATAATATTGGCAGTAGTAAAAATCATACATTTTGGGGCCTGTTCTTCACGTAAGTGATTACACCTTTAAAAAAAGGTAAAAAAAGGCGACCAGTTAAGGGCACGCCATTAACAAAAATTATCCATTGCAAACCCATGTAGAATCCTATCCTATTGCAAACCCATGTAGAATCCTATGAAAAATTAATCATTGCAAACCCATGTAAAATCCTAGGCAAAATTAACCATTGCAAACCCATGTAGAATCGTACCCATTGCAAACCTATGTAGAATCCTATGAAAAATTAACCATTGCAAACTCATGTAGAATCCTATGAAAAATTAACCATTGCAAACCCATGTAGAATTGTATTAAAAATTATCCATTGCAAACTTATGTAGAATCCTACATTGCAAACCCATGTACAATAGAATTGTATGAAAAATTATCGATTATAAACCCATGTACAATCGTAACAAAAGTAATGAAATAAAAAAAAAAATTGCGCCAAGTGAAAGTAGAAACTTGTACCAGTGGAAAATTAAAGTTGCAGACATATATAGAGTCGTATAATAAATCAGTAAAAATTTAAATTTGCAAATGTAGAATCGTACCATAAAAAAACTTATCTTTTAAAAAAAAAGATAAACAAGATGCCAAGTCCATGCGCCATGTGAAAAAGAAATAAAAAAATTTTAGTTAAAAAAACTGGGAGCGCTGCTAAATAATATTCTAACAATATTAAAATTAAATTGTTACTTTTAAACTCATTACAGTTAAAATATGTTTTGTGTTTAAATTAATTAATGTTACTTTAAGGTGCATTGTAATTTTGAAACTTAGCAGCGCGCCCAGTTTTTTTAACTAAAATTTTTTTATTTCTTTTTCACATGGCGCATGGACTTGGCATCTTGTTTATCTTTTTTTTTAAAAGATAAGTTTTTTTATGGTACGATTCTACATTTGCAAATTTAAATTTTTACTGATTTATTATACGACTCTATATATGTCTGCAACTTTAATTTTCCACTGGTACAAGTTTCTACTTTCACTTGGCGCAATTTTTTTTTTTATTTCATTACTTTTGTTACGATTGTACATGGGTTTATAATCGATAATTTTTCATACAATTCTATTGTACATGGGTTTGCAATGTAGGATTCTACATAAGTTTGCAATGGATAATTTTTAATACAATTCTACATGGGTTTGCAATGGTTAATTTTTCATAGGATTCTACATGAGTTTGCAATGGTTAATTTTTCATAGTATTCTACATAGGTTTGCAATGGGTACGATTCTACATGGGTTTGCAATGGTTAATTTTGCCTAGGATTTTACATGGGTTTGCAATGATTAATTTTTCATAGGATTCTACATGGGTTTGCAATAGGATAGGATTCTACATGGGTTTGCAATGGATAATTTTTGTTAATGGCGTGCCCTTAACTGGTCGCCTTTTTTTGCCTTTTTTTAAAGGTGAGTTTTTAGAGATTATATCATTCATTTTTGTATATTTTTATGACCGGAATAGAACAATTATTAAACATGTTTATCTAAACTTCTTTGCTTAAAATGATGTGTACAATCATATCCTAGAATCCTGATCATTCCTCCTAAAGCACCCTATTTATATAAATTTACCCATATGTGTGTGTGTGTGTGTGTGTGTGTGTACTAATGTCGAGCATTTTTTATACATTTTCTATTAAATTTAGATAAAAGTTGCAGGATTTCGAAAAAGAAAAAGTTGACACAGACTTTTTCCTAAACGGCGATTTTCAAGGTTATTTAAAGGTCACTTATATTTTCAAAATAGAATTACCTTAATTTTTCTCATATAAATCGATTCCTCGCAATATTTACTATAAAAAGTTGTAAAGGTATAATTTTTACATAATCTTACATAAACTTCGAAATATTACAAATATTTTATTTTATGAAATATTTCAGTTTATGTAAAATTATGTTAACTATCTTTTAAATTATTCACTTTTAGCCATCTTACCCTTACAACCTTTTATAGTGAATATTGCAACAAATTGGTTTATATATATAATATATATATAACATCAGTTATTATTAATTGATGTTTACATTTATTTTTAGACTTACTAGAGCTCAAATGCTCCACATTTTTTGCAAAAACTGTTTATTCTACAGATTTCAAATATGCTTTTAAATGATGATTGAATATTTCCTTTTTTTAATTATTTTTATTATTATTTTTCAATCTCAATCAACTTTTATAACTTTATGCCAGCACGATACAAATACATGTGTCTTTATTTTTTTTATTATTTTCATTATTATTTTTCAATCTCAATCAACTTCTATAACCTTATGCCAGCAGGATACAAATACATGTATGTCTTTATTATTGTATCAACTCTTGTCTTTTCCATGTAACCATGTCTTCATAGTTTGAATTATCCCTTCATCTTCTCAATCTTTCGCAGAGATTTAATTAATTAAATACACTTCACACGAAATAAAGTTTGCTGGAAGATATACAGCAAACGATAACTGTAAAAACATGATTACGTGGAAAGAACAAGAGTTGGTACAGTAAAGGCAAGTAAGTAAGTACATGTAATGTATCGTATTGGCATAACGCTATATCCGCGGAGCAGATAATGTGGCTGTAGAGGTAGTCTGCAGTGCAGCTAATGTGGACGTAGATGTTGATTGAGATAATTGTCTAATATAAAATAGAATTTAAAAATTTAGTTTAAAAAGCTGTTGCATATATAAATAAAGTTTATTTTTTCTAAATTTGGAATATGTTTAATTAATTAATTTTTTAAGTCTATGTTTAATAAATTTTTTAAGTCTGTATTCAATAATTTTATTCATTTGATAAATACATGTATGTCTTTATTTTGATATGTTTAATATAATTAGAAATTCATTATTAATTAGATATGTAAACTATAAATTCATATATAATATTTGAAAATATATGTGAATATTTAAATTTTTATCTTCTCCTTCCTCTCCTTCAACCTCTTTAATATCAATATGTGTATGTGTGTACACGCGCGCACATTTGTACGTATTTATTTAATTATTGGATAGTTGAGAGTACTTAATTGATAAAAAATTATGACAATAATAATCCTTTTGTTTTTTTTTCTTATTATTTACTCAGATTTTTTTGTCTATCTTATAAGATAAACACTTTAGAGATTGAATATTTCAAGTAAACTAATTGTAAGTAAATTTCACATTAATGCATATAGATGTTTAATCATGAATGTACTAAATAAGTACACAAGACGAACAGTGAGTGAGTGAGTGAGAATGAGAGTGTGTGTGTGTGTGTGTGTGTGTGTGCGTGCGTGCGTGCGTGCGTGCGTGCGTGCGTGCGTGCGTGCGTGCGTGCGTGCGTGCGTGCGTGTGTGTGTGTGAGAGAGAGAGAGAGAGAGAGAGAGAGAGAGAGAGAGAGAGAGAGAGAGAGAGAGAGAGAGAGAGAGAGAGAGAGAGAGAGATTGATTGATTGATTGATGAGCTTTTATTTAGCTTTCTCAGCTATTTTCTTATACAGTTTTAACATTTACATATGTAAGATATGCGCTTTTAATCTTCTTTTAAATAATTCGAGCCTATCGCAAGTTTTAATTTCTACTGGCAGGACGTTATACAATATACTTCCTTCATAAAACAAACTTTTCTGTGCACTCCTTGTTTTTCGAAATTGAATTTCGATATTACCCGCTTGTCTTGTTTCCCTATCGCATTTGTTCCCTACTATTTGTAACTTATCTCTTAACTGAATTGGTAACAGGTTATTCAATATCTTGAAAATAAATATACATATATTATATTGTAATCTTTGTCTTACTGACATAAATTGCAACGCCTCTAGCATGTCTTCCACTTTGGTGTATCTATCACATTGAAGTATTATCCTCATAGCTCTGTTTTGTACCTTCTGCAGTTGGGTTATCTGCGTCTCCCCCATGCCTATTAATATCGTCGCGCAATACTCAAAATGAGGAGCTATGATTGTCTTATATATAATGCATCTAGTATACACTGATATGTAATTACCTACTCTATTTAAGAAACTCGTTTTTTTACCTATTTTTTTTAACATATAATCACAGTGATCTTGAAATCGAAGTCTGTCATCGATAATTATACCCTAGATATTTCATAGTCTCTACACGCTCTATTTCAATTCCGTCCAGACATTTCAAAATAGTATTACCTCTCAATTCTTTTCGAATACTTCTAACTATCATATACTTCGTTTTACTTGCATTCATTTTTAACTTATTTATATTCATCCAACGTTCGATTATATTAAAAGCCGTGTTCAATTTTATCTCTATATCCGTGCTACTTTCTCCACTTACATATATAAGCGTGTCGTCTGCAAACATTTTTATATTGCACCCTTCTGGACAGCCTTCGATTATATCATTTATATATATTATAAATAGTAAAGGTCCTAGTACCGAGCCTTGTGGCACTCCGTATTCTGTTGTCAATAATTTAGACCATGTATGATTGAAACGCACTTGCTGTTTCCTATTATTTAAATATGATTTGAACCATTCTAAGGCCATTCCTCTAATTCCATAATAATACATTTTTCCTAATAATCTTTCTCTGTCTATTGTTTCAAACGCTCTCTTAAGATCCATGAAAATTACACCTACCATTTTTCCTTCGCTTACTATTAATTTCCATTCGTCAATGACAGTTTGAATCGCTGTTTCACACGAGTAATATTTTCTAAACCCCGACTGATGTTCTGTTATAATATCGTTAGTTTCCAAATACATTTCAAGTTGTTCTTTTACTACTAATTCTAACACTTTTTCAAATATTGGTAACATATTTATAGGCCTATAATCGCTCGCTTTTTTCGCTTTATCTATCTTTGGAATCGGTATTATCGTAGAGGTTTTCCAACCTTCCGGACAGAGACCTTCTCTTAAAGAATTGTTTATTATATTCGCAAATTCCTCTTTTATTACAGAAAAAGTTGTCCTCAATATATCGCTAGTTATTCCCTCTTCCGTACCTTTCTTTTTCGGCAATCCCATAACAATTTTTTCTAACTGCTCTAGTTTAATAGTCACGAAATTTTCCATAAATCCTTTATTTTCGATAATATAAATAATTTTCTTATTTATATTCATCCAATGATCGATTATATCACCGGATCTAACGACCTTTATAGAGTTTATTATACTATTAATACTTTGTATATAATATAAATTAAATTTATCAGCTATATTGCACTCTTCGATATCGCCTAAAATTTCAAAATCTATATTTCCTACCTCTTTTATGCCTACTGGCTCGCCTCTAATTATTTCTTTCAAGGTTTTCCACATAGACGTAGGATTTTCTTTATTAAGATCTATCATATTTTCATAATATTCTTTTTTCTTCTCCCTAATTAATTTTACTACTGTATTTCTTTCAATTTTATACTGCGACCAATTTTGTTCGGTATCGTCATACAATGCTCTTCTATATGCCTTATCCCTTCTATCCGCAGCCTCTTTTATTTCGTCTGAAAACCATTTCTTCCCTTCCCAAACTTTCGGAATTCTAAATTTTTTCCTCGGCGCCATTACATCTAACGCACCCACTATACTATCGACAAGTTTTTTCGCCCTCTCACTGACACCCATACATTCACACTGACATTCCTGGCTTTCTTGTAATTTATTTTTCACTAATATAGCAAATTTATTTTCATCAAACTTTTTATAATTCCTAGCACTAAATTCTCTATATTTACTTTCAGTTTTACTAACACTCAGCTCAACTTTCAGCCACGCGTGATCCGTAATTTTAGGTTCATGAATTACCTGTACTATTTTATTGTTATTAGCGAAGATCAAATCTATAATTGTCTGACTGTCTTTCGTAATTCTCGTCGGTTCGTTAACATATTGTTTCATACCTAAGCTTAGCATTGTCGTTTGCAGTTTATTCGCATAAAACGAATCTCTCATAAGATCTATATTAAAATCTCCTATTACCATGCATTCTCCCTTTATTATAAACTCTTCTACTATATCCTCGAAAAATCTCAAGAAATCTCCGTGCGATGCGCTCGGTGAGTGATATATTACCATTATCACTCCTTTATATAATTTATCTTTTACTTCTACCGCAACACACCAACAATTCGATTCTAATTTTTTTTTTCCCTCTAATACTATTTCATATTTAATATCGCTTCTAACGTATAAAATAACTCCTCCCGTATTCCTATTCTCAGCATTACATCTAACTATACTATAACCCGGAACGTTCACTTCACTGTCTTCGATATCCTCAGTCACTCTGGTCTCCGATAATGCTAAGAACGCAGGATTTATTTTCTTCATGATCTGATGTTGTATCTCATCTCTGTGCGCAATTAAACTTTGCGCATTTGTATATAGTATTATCTCCGCTTCTTCCTGTGGTTGCTATTTAGCGTCCTCCCAGCCTGCTCTCCTCTTCTCCTCCCGTAGCGCCCTCTTAAAGGTCGGACATTCCGGACTAAGGGCGTCATGGTCATCGCTTATATTCAGATTGTATGTTCGATTTTTGAACATACAATTCACACATTTCTTCTTTGTCGCTGTACAATCACGCGAGTTATGACTTCCTGCACATTTATAGCATGCTTCCTCTCGCGTACAATTTTTTGCAATATGATAATATCCCCAGCATTTGAAACATCTTTTAACATTGATGTGATTAAATACCGGACACTTCTTCCATCCTACACTTAGCTTTCCTTTCTTCAGTATCAGCTCATGTGTCTCTTCATCTGCTTCTATTATTATTGACCCTTCTTCATTTCCTTTTCTTTCAGATTGATTATTTCTCCTTTCTTTGATCATTCTCTTCACAATTCGCATATTTGCTGTATCTATTTTATTCTGCATCTTTATCGTATTTATAAATTAAAAACTTATTAAAAATTAATACATATAAATAAAATGTAAAGACATATAGAAAATTAATTAGAATAATGAATAAAGCTATGCAAGATAGTGCTATTTATATGGAATAAAATAAAATTGACTCTAGTTCTGCATAAATTATGTAATAATTATTTTATTTTAATTAATAAAATTCCTGTAACATGTAACTTTACGAAAATTGTATGTATTACTTGTACTTACTATTTTAATAATTTTTACTATTGTTAAAATAAAAAATTTGTATAAATATAAGTTTGATATTGATTGATATTATAATTGAATTTATTTATATAATTGTTATACAATGAGCATCTTAAAATTTTATAGGACAATAAATAAAATGAATAAAAATATAAAATGATGTCAATTGTGTATGCATAAAATATAGACGAGTAATAACCACATAATAAGTCAATTGGTCGATATTTACCAATTTGTTGTATATTGAAAATCATCCAACCATTCTCTTTAAATGCTAATAATAAAGTTAAACTTGTATTTTTGCATAAAGAAATATGTGAGAAATTGTTAAAATTGGAATACGTCTGGGTAGTAAAAGTTATCGGTAAGCAAAAATTGTATAATGTATCAATATTTTCTATCGATATATTTGTTTGGCTAAAAGGATGCTTATAACTTTGTGTTATTTTTATGAGAGGACAAAGAATAAGAAAAAAATAATTTTAATAATAAACGAGAGCTCTAAATATAATTTTAACATATATTTACCTCATCTTTCCAAATTAACATATCGTCAAAGTTTTTAATCTTAATCATAATATGTGTAATGTTCACTTAAAATAAGATATTTTAATATTTTTTCTTCTATTAATTAGTAACATAATTTTATCGCCGACCACATATAAAAATATATTTTATTTATATAATAAAAACTCATGAAATGCTTACTTTGTTAAGTTGTTCTATAGAATATATGCTATTAACAATATATAATTAATGTTGTGATTGTGTCAACTCGTTTACAAAACAACAAACAGATAATAAGCTTGTACAAATAATAAGCTTGCATATCATTAATAATAGTATACGTATGTTTAGAAAATAGAAGATTTTTTTTTTACTTCAGTTTAATTGTTTCAAAATTTTTTAATATACACGTAAGTGTACGACTATTTCTTGCACGTTTTTCAGTAGTCGACAGGAAACTTAACTAAATAGATTTCAACTTACGAATAAATACATGATTTGCATTCCGCCTCTTTTAGATAAAAATATTTGTTAGTAATATCATGATTTTTAGAGCAAGCCCAAAATTTCAAAATTTTATGATTACTGTGATTTTACTACATAATATACGTTATTCGCCATTATATATCAAACTGCATTATATCATTACAATAAGTCCATTTCCTTTACCATGGCAGAAGTCTACAAAAATATAAAATTTTGTTATAAAGATTTAGCACATATTGAGATCTTTTATACTTCTTAATCGACAAATTTCTCTTAAACTTTAGTAAAGAAATTATAACTTACAAAACATATAAATATGTGCAAATATATATATATATATATATATATATATATCTTGCAGTATTTGTGAGTTTATTAAAAATATTAGTAAGAAACGCCAAATTATGTTGCACGATTTTAAAGTTATGCAATATAAATTTTTTTAAGGTTAATATTTTATTTAAATAACTTTGTAAAATTAAAATGCACAGTAAAAAAAATTGTGTTAAATTTAACACATTTCACATGTCCCAATTTATCTACTCTAATTTTAATGTTAATTTAACAGAAAACAATTATGTAATTAAATAACACACGTAATATGTGAAAAAATAACACAAAAAAATATAATATAAGCAAAAATTCGTACATTTTCATTTAATTGTGTTGTTTTAACACTTAAAAATAGTGAATATTAACTCAACAGACAAATGTCAAAATAACATAACGACAATATGTTATATTAACATAAGAGTATGTTAAAATTTTAACACAAAAATTTCTACACAAGATAATTTCAACAGAAATACGAAATGTTTTTTACCGTGTGTGGATTTACGTAAGATGAAAGAGAGGTGAGAGGGTAGAGAAGAGAGAGAAAAAGAGAGAGAGAGAGAGAGAGAGAGAGAGAGAGAGAGAGAGAGAGAGAATGTGTGTTATGTGACTTATTGTTAATAAAAAATTTTAATGAATTTAAAATTCACCAGACGGTATTCGATTATACGTGAAAAAAGCTACAATTTAAGCCCTAATACGACCCTCTACGCTTAAGTGAAAAATGAGCAGCCTGGTGTGCCTTTTGACGCGAAACGTCCGATATACATTTACTAATTATTATAATGTATTAATTATATATTTAATATATAATATGATTTGTGTATATGACATGCGTAACATTTTTAATATATAATTTCATATATATACACACACACATACACATACACATGCAAATATATATATACATATATTTATAATATAAATATAAACGGATTTTTATAATAGGTATATATAAACATAAATATGTAGGCTGTAAATATAATATTTAAATAATAATTCGTTATACATATATATAGATGTATTTGTATGTGCGAGTGTGTGTGTGTGTTTGTGTGTTTGTGTGCGTGTTCTTAAACATATAATTTTATTAATTAACGTAAAAACATTAAAAAAAGAGCAATATATAATTTAAAATAAATAAACAATACATTGAGGTGCATTTATTGCTTGACAAGCATATTTATATATTTATATTATTTATATATTTATTTATTTATAAAATTGTTATATTATATCTAAAAATAAAATTTATTGTAATATATATGGCTATTTTCTTGTGACTACACAGATAATAATATATAGTCTTCAATCAAGTTCACAAAAATATGAAAAACTTGAGGCACGCAGTCATAAAGTTCAGTAAATACAGAGGCATCGAATAGTAACGCATCTATATAAACAATAATTAAAACAGTAAAAGAAATAGTAGATATAATATAAAAAATTATTTGTATGAAGTACATCCACTCATGCAAAGCTGCAATTTTTTTAATTCCAATGTTTAAAACGGATATTTTCATAATATTGTATCTGTCTGTTGATTTGATCGTTGCGAATTTTTATCTTGCTTTGAATTTTGTCAAAATTCATTATAAAATCCTAATATATATAAACAAATATTTGTATTATGAAATCAATGTATTTTATATATTAATTAAGAAATATAAAATTAATATTCTGAGATTAATAAGATAGAACAATATTTCTTTTTCTTTCGCTTTCCATAATAATATTTATTAAATTTACCTCCTTTATTTGACGTCTTTTCAGTATATCTTCTGTGATATTCATTTTTTGAACTAAGTATGCTTTGACCTTCATATTTTCAACGTATTCCTTTATTTCCTAAAATGTATTATTTTTTTAACATTATTAATAAATAAATTTTCTGTAACATTATCAAAATTATTCTTAACATTAAATAATAATTATAAATACGCATTATTATCACATTTTGTATAAATATATAAACATGTAAAATTTTTACCTTAATTAGATTTTCGGAATATATGTTGTTAATAATAATAATTAATGCTGCAGTTGTATTAACATGTCTAAAAACGAAAAAACTAGTGTATACAGAGTGGTTGGCAACTCGCGCCTCACCCGTCAGGTGCAGGTGGAGCAGATCCAACTGAGTAAAAACGTCCTTTACCATTTTGCGATTTTCTCAATCATAAAGGGGAAATTAATTAATAAAGTTTGGCCAATCCACGCGAGTGGTAGCGCGCGGCGAGAAGAGACAGTCCACTGGAAGGTCCAGCTTTATGCATGTTACTATCTTTGTCGATTATTATCCATTGCGTTTGTGTAGGGCACCCAAGTAGGCCGATTTTTATAAATTAATTTCCCATTAATTATAATTAATAATTGAGAATTATGCAAATTGGTAGAGGACTTTTTATTCAGTTTGACCTGCTCTACCTGCAGCTGACGGGCGCAAGTTACCGCGGACACCCTGTATATAAAACAAATAATAAATTTTTGTACAAAATATTTGTAAAAATATGTCACATTACTTTGGTTTTAGTTCCTGAAAATAATCTAATATGTGCTGCAGTATAATTAGATTATTTGCATGCTTCGTTATAATATGTAAGAAACCGTTAGAAAGATATTCCCGTTGTGTAAAAGTGAGTAAACTTAAATAATCCATTATGATATCAATATTTTCAGTGCAAGCCAAGAATTCTACATATTTAGTGTTATTCAATCCTAGATCATATACTAATTTCCAAATCTTTTTTTTGGCTATCATCAAACCTTTACAATATGTCCATTCCTTCCACCATGGCAAAAGTCTGAAATAAAAAAAAAATTAATTTTTTAATTAAAAATTAGCATATGGATCTCTTGATCAAATTACTTGAACATTATAGACAATACCTACAAGAGAATTTGATTACAAAAGGCTAAAAATATATAACAATATTTACTTGTGTTCTGTAGGATCTAGGAGATGTTGTCTTAATTTATTGTAGGCTTCTTTCTTACAAGTGTTGTCACCAAAAAGACATGCCCATTTTGCAGCTTCTTGTCGTAAACATGTTCTTAGCTCGTCTCTGTCATCTATTTCTTCATACTTTATTCTTTGAAGTACCTCAAATCTGACAGGCCATGCTCTATACTAAAAATCGTTAAATAAATATTTTTTTTTGTGCATGTTATAAATAGATTTAAAAAAGATTTTTCTATTATTTTTCAACATATTCTTAGAACTTTCTCTATTTTTTAAACAAAGATACCGACAAATTCACTTATAAATGCGAACGTTTATCTATGCATGTATTGTACATACGTTTAAATAAAAATTAATGTATAGAAAAATATGGTTTAATTTGTGCAAAATGTTTATAATATTTAAAAGGTAATAAAGTTTTATAACTATTTATCAATCCTATTTTCTTTAGGTATTTTCTAAGATAAAAAATATATCTTTTTTAAATATATAATTAAATTTCTTCAACTGCATGAATGTTTTACTTATTTAAAAATTACTAACATGTAATTTTCAAATAAATAAAACGTTCATGCAGTTAAAAAAATTTAATTATATATTTAAAAATTACTAATTGACAAAGATTTGAAGCCAGTAGCTATATATCCAACAATGTTATATACCAATAATATTGGCAGTAGTAAAAATTATACACTTTGAAGATCGTTCTTCGCGTGAGTTGAGTGATTATAGTTGTTATGAGTTAATGTTGTATGAGATAATGTTTTATGAAGTGATATTGAGTGATTATAGTGAGTTAAGTAATTATACACACTTAATTTGTTTGCACGTTTATTGGCCACGTAATAGGATGTAAAATTTTATCGTTGTTGGATATATTTTTCTGAGTATTTAAATTTCTTGTAATGAATAAAAGTATATGCAAATATCTAAAAATGTAACACTTTTATTGAAATCTATTGATATTTACTTTAAAGCTCTAACTTACTTCTTCTAGTATGGCTACAGGAAAAGTACTAAACATGTATTCCAGAGCTTTAAACATAGGATACCATGCTATATAATCTTCTTCTTGTTGTAAATACGGTATGATATTCCAGAATATAGAGGAATGGAGATGACCTGCTATCATAAAATAAAATGCATCATCGATAATTTGGGCACGATTAAGAACAGGAATTTTCGTGTAATTATCAGATTTTAGATAATTTGAAATTCTTTGCCAATTCTCATCATCATAGTTAACGCGATAATATCCTGTCAAATAATAAATAAATTTTATCAATTTTTATTGTTTCGAAAAATTTTATTAGAATATATTTTCTAATATTTTAGTTTCATACTTTCGTTTATATAAATTATAAATTAAGAACGTGCCAAAAATTTAATATATATAAATAAAATAAAAATATATATAAAAAATGTATTATAAAAATGTCATCTTAATACTTGAAATAGTAGAAAAAATGAATCTGTGCAATATATTGTTGTATATCATAAAATAAAATTGATTTTAGTTGTGGATAAATAATAATACTGCTCGACAAAAAATAACTTTTTGCAGGTTCAGAAAAAGTTTCCGAAGCGTATTCTTGTAGATTTTTTCATGCTGATTACAAATCCGGCCGCGAAAATTGCGTTTTACTTCAGGATTTTGAGATATCTTGATCTAAATATGCGAAAAAGGGCATTTTAGACACTCTTCTGTAAAACAGCTTTTAATTGGGACGTGATGAAAAGTGCTCCGTCGGCTCAAAATAAAGCTTAAGACTTGTAATTTATGTTAAAAAGA
This sequence comes from Nylanderia fulva, assembly GCF_048542155.1. NCBI lineage: Eukaryota > Metazoa > Arthropoda > Insecta > Hymenoptera > Formicidae > Nylanderia > Nylanderia fulva. The sequence goes on from NW_028190304.1 coordinate 3,188,546, forward strand.
TAAAAAAAGTTGAATCTATAAAGAGTTTATTGCAAAAACTAAATTAAGAAATTTAAAATATCATTTTTCGCAATTTTTCTTATACTAATACAAAGTCTTTAGACGTTTGGTAGAATCATTCACTTTAACTCTTTATAGATTTGACCTTTTATATATTTTTTTCATAAACTACAAGTTTTAAACTTGATTTTGAATCATTGTAATACTTTTGATCACGTTCCAATTAAAAGCTATATTTTACAGAAAAGTGTCTTAAATGCTCTTTCTCGCATATTTAGATCAAGATATTTAACAAACCTGACGTGATACGCAATTTTCATGGCCGGATTCGTAATCAACATGAAAAAATCTTAAAAATACGCTGTAAAAATCTCAACAAAAACTTTTTGTGTTTCGAACAGTGTAATTATTTTATACTAACCAATCTAATTTCTGTAACATGTAACGTTACGACAATTGTTTGTTACTTGCACGTATTATTAATTTCATAAATATAATTACCTTATTTTAATAATTTTTATTATTATTAGAATAAAACATTTGTAAAAATATAACATTAACATTTAATGATATTATTTAGAAAACGCCTACGTATATCTTAAATATAATTAATATATATGTAATAATGCATATGGCACAAAACGTTTTAAAACTATTATAGTTATATAATAAATATTTCAGATTTTTATATGATAATGAATAAAATAGATAAATATATAAAATAATGTCAATTATGTGTGTGTAAAATAAAGTTGAGAAATAACTTATAATAAGTTCATTGTTCAATATTTACCAGTTTGTTGTATATTGAATATTATCCAACCATCCTCCTTAAATGGTAATGTTAATACAAAATTTCTCGTAATTAGCGAAATATAAGAGAAATTGTTAAAATTACGGTACGTCTGCGTAGTAAAAGTTATAGGTAAGCAATAAGTTTTTAATATATCGAAATTTGGCACTGAAATAACTATTTTAGCCGTAGGATTATCATAATATCGTATTATTTTTACGAGAGGACAATGCTCTTCCGAAGCCCAATATTCCATTGTTCGTAGAACCATTTCTGATTTTCTTGATTCAGGAACAACTGCTTTCATAAAATTCTCAAAACTTCGATGATATAATTGGCTAAATTCACAAAGTATGTAAAATATATAAAAAAACATTATAAATATGTTAAAATTGTATGCATAATGTTAATGTTATGAAAAATGTTAATAAATACGAAGCAAAATACAAAACTGCACTTATATTTATACATTTATATATCTTATATTTATATTATGATAATAAAAATTATAACAATTTTAATGAAATTTAATAATTTTATTAAATTTTTAGACATTATTAGCATTAATATAGATTATATTTGAGCAAAGTATTGTGAGAGTTATAAAATGATTAAAAGAAGAAATAAAACAAATACATAAATAAAACAAAACAAAAACAGATTACAAAAAACATTAGAAAATAATGTAAGAAGAAGCTAAAAGTAAAGGACATTTAAAAAATTTTTATTATGAAACATTATTTATATTACACAATTTCATTTTTTGAAATTATATTTTATATTGAATTACTCACGTGCTATTTACATATGAGCGAATGCCATTCCAAAATATTTTTTTGGTGAAGACGTTTTGCATCATGCGCAGTATAAAGGGTGCTACGATTTACATCAAAATTATAAATTAGATATATTATAAATATACATTTATTACAATGATTACTTGTAAACATACTGATTTTTTAAAGGAAAATTATATTGTATATGTATACAGTGTAGTAATCACGTAAGGGTAAAATATTGTATATTTTCGTACCTTTTATAATTGTATATTATAAGTAAATTTTCCGTTAATACTTACAAAGATAGGAAAACTTTTAAAAACTATTCAATTAATTACTTCTAACATATGTGCGGTATTACTGAGCACTTTGTGTGTGTGTGTGTGCTATTTTATCTTTTCAACTTATTATATTACCTCTGATAGATTGGCGAATTTCCAATAAACTGTCATTTTGTGAAGTTAAAGGCCACATATGATAATCACCATCCAAATTAAAAGAGTAATGTTGATTTTGAACAACAAATAAATGTATTATTTTATAATTTGGATAAGTCTATAGGAAAAAAATTAATATATCGATATAACCTTTTTGAAAATACATGCATTAAAAACAGATACTAATATTATTAACGTTACTTTATTGTTAACACAAAACACTTTTTCATTTTGAAAAACTTACATTCAAATAAATATATAATAATAAAATTTATAATTTTTGGGTTTAAAATTTTTCGCGATATTAAAAAATTTTTTCTTTTAAACAAAAATTTTTAATTTAAAAAACTTTTTAATTTAACTTTTATTTAAAAAAAAAATTTTTAAATTTTTGTAATTTTTTTTAATCAAAATTTAAATTTTTGCCATTAAAGAATTTTAAAAATTAACTGGGTTTAAAACTTTGAAAATAAAAATTTTTTTTTAAAATTTTTATGTTTATAAAAAATACTTTAATTACCCTTATTTCAAAATTTTAAATTTAAATTTTTTTAAAATTTTTAAAAGGAATATTTTTTTGTTTTTTAAGAATTTTTATTATTATTCCCCCCTTTAAATTTTTTTTTAAATTTTTTGGGGAAACTTATATCTTTTTTTTTTTTAAATTAAAATTTTTTTTTAAGCATAAATATTTTTAAAAAGAAGGAACCCCCAAAAAAAAATTGGTTTTTTTAAAAAATTTTTAAAATATTTTAAATTTTTAAAAAATATTTTTTTAAAATTTAAAAACAAAATCTTTTAAAAAAGGGGGGGAAAAAAAAAAATTTTTTAATTTTTTTGTTTTAATCTTGGGTTTTCAAAAATTTAAAAAAAATAAATTTTTAAAAAAAAAAAAAATTTTTTAAATTTTTGGGGGAAATATTGTTTAGAAAGGATAAATCTTAAATTTTAAAAAAAAATAATAAAACTTAAATATAAAAAGAAGAAAAAACTTTGGGGGGGAAGAAAAGGGGGGAAAAGGGGAAAAAAAGGGTGTGGTTTTAGATTTGGGGTTTTTTAAAAGGATTTTTTTAAAAAGGTATTTAAAACAAAAATTGAATTTAAAAAAAATTTAATTTTTTGTACTTATTAAAAAACGAAAAAAAACCCTTAAAAAAGAAAAAAAAACCGAAAAGCAAAGAGAAGGAGGGGGGGGTTTTTGAAAAAATTTTCGAAATAAAAATTTGGTTTTAAAAAGGATGAAAAAAAAAGCAAAAGTCGGGAAAAAAAATTTCAAAACCTTTTATTTTGAATTTAAAAGATTACTCTATGTTTTTTTTTTCAAAAATGGGGAAGGGGTGAATTGATAGCCCCTGGGTTTTTTTTCGGAGGAAAAATTTGGCCAAAAATTTAAAAAAAAAGGGGAAACAGGGAACGGGAAAATTGGGGGTTTTCAAAATTTTTAATTTTTCCCCGGTTTGATTTTTAAATTGAAAAAGGGGTTTTCAGAGAAAGAGCCTTTTTTTTTTTTTAAAAAAAAAAAAAATTCTTTTTTTACCCCACAAAAAATCTTTTTAAATTTTTTTGGTAATTTAAAAACTATTTTTTTATCGGAAAAACTTTGTTTTTGAAAAAAAATTTTTATAATTTTCCCTAAAAACAGAAAATTTTTTTTTTTTGGGAGGGGAAAAAATTTTTTTTTTTGTAAAAAAATTTTTCTTTTTTTTGGTTTTTTTTTTTTTTTTCTTTTTTCCCCCTTAGGCTTTTTGGGGGGTTTTTTGGGGTTTTTTTTTTTTTGCCCCTTTTTTTTTTTTTTCCCCTTTTTTTTCCCCCCTTTTCAAATTTTTTTTTTGGGGGGGGGTTTTCCCCCCCCCCTTTCCCTTTTTTCCCTCCCCCCTTTTTTTTTTGGGTTTTTTTTTTTTTCCCTTTTTTGGGGGGGGTTTTTGTTTTTTTTTTTTTTTTTTTTTTAAAATTTTTTTTTTTTTTTTTTTGTTTTTTTCCCCGGGGGGCCCCCTTTTTTTTTTTTTTTTTTTTTTAATTTTTGGGGATTTTTTTTAAATTTTTTTTTTAAAAAAAAAATTTTTTTTAAAAAAACAAAAAATTTTTAAAAAAAAGTTTTGTTAAATTTTTCAAAATTTAAATTTTTTTAAAAAAAGGGGGAAAAAAAATTTTTTAAAATTAATAAAAAAAAAATTTTTTTTTAAAAAATTTTAAAAATTTTTAAAATTTTTTCCCAAAATTTGGGAAAAATTTTTTTTGGGGAAAAAAATTTTAAATTGGGGAAAATTAAAAAAAACCCATTAAAAATTTTTTTTAATAAGTTTTTAAAAAAACGAAGGTTAAAACCCCTTTTTTTACTTTTTCATAAAATTTTTATTTGAATTTTTTTTTCCCCCAAAATTTTTTTAAAAAATTTTTTTAAAAAAAAAATTTTTTGGGGGTTGGGGTTTTTTCCCCCCCCCAAAAAAATTTTTTTTTCCCAAAAGGTTTAGGGTTTTTAACGGTTTTTAAAATTAAAAATTTTTTGAAAAAATTTTTTTAAAAAAATTTAAATTTTTTTAATTTAAACATTCTAAAATAAAATTTTAAAATAAAAAATGGGATTTTTCTGTTTTCCCAAAATTTTTAAAAAATATTTTTATCCAAAAATTTTAAAAATTAAATTAGAAAAAATTCAAAAACCCCAAAAACCCAAAAATTTTTTGAAAAAAAAAAAATTTTTTTTTTTAAAAATTTTTTAAAAAAAAAAAATTATTTAAAATAAAAAATTTTTAATTAAAATATTTTAAAGTAATTAAATTTTTTTTAAGAAAAAAATTTTTTTTTATTTTAAAAATTTTTTTATTTTTTTTTACCTTTTTTTTTAAAAAATTAATTTTTTAAATTTTATTTTAAATTTAAAAATTTTTTTTTAAAACTTTTAAAAAATTTTTTTTAAAATTTTTAAGAAAAATTTTTTTTTTTTTTTTTTTTTTAATTAAAAGGGTTTTTTTTTTTTGGGTTTTTTGGGGTTTTTTCCCCAAAAATTCTTTTTAAAAAAAAAATTTTTACTTTTTTGGGGGGGAATTTAAAAAAATTTAATAAAAAAAAAATAATAAAATTTTTTTTTAAAAAAAATTTTTGGGGTTTTTTTTTTTTTTTTTGGGGGTTTTTTTTCCTTTTTTTTAAAAAGGGATTTTTTAAAATTTATTTGGAAAAAAAAAAAAATTTTTATTTTTGCAAAAAAAAAAAAGGTTAAATTTTAAAATTTGTTTCCTTTGCCTTTTTTTTAAATTTTTTTTTCCAAAATTTGAAATTAAAGGGCCCCCCCCGGGGTTTTTTTAAAAAATTTTTTAAAATTTTTTTTTAAAAAATTTTTAAATTTAATAAAAAATTTAATTTTTAAAAACAAAATTTTTTTTTTTTTTTAAAAAATTTTTTTTTAAAAATTTTTAAAAATTTGGGGGGGGAAAAAAAAAGGGGGGGGGGGGGATTTTTTTTTCTTTAAAAAAAAAAAAAAAATTTTTTTTTAAAAAAAACCCCAAAAAATTTTAAAATTTTTCCCCCCTGAAAAAATTTTAAAATTTTTTTTTTTACCCAAAATTTTTTTTTTTAAAATTTTTTTTCCCCAAAAAGCGGGTAAATTTTTTTTTTTTTTAAATTCCTTCAAATTTTTTTTTTTAAAATTTTTTTATTTTTAATTTTTTTTTAAAAAGGGGGGGGGAAAATTTTTTTTTGGGAAAATTTTTTTTTGATTTTTTAAAAAATTTAATTTTAAATTCAAAAATTTTTTATTTTAAATTCCCAAAAATTTTTAAATTTTTTTTTTTAATTTTTTTTAAAATTTTTTTTTAATTTTGGCTTTTTAATTAAAATACCCTATTTTTATTTAAATTGTTTTAATTTTTTTTAAAAAAACCCAAAACCCCCAAAAAAAAATTTTTCAAAAAGGGGAAAAAAAAAAAAACGAAAACAAAAAAACAAAATTTTGGGAAAAAAAAAAAAAATTTTTTTTTTTTGGGAAAAAAAATTTTGGATAGTTGTTTATTTTTTAGTAAAAAAAAAAAAACTAATATTAATTTAAAAAAAATTTAAACTTTAAGGCATTTTCTTCCAAAAATTTTAAAATTTTAAATTTTTTTTTTTAAAATTTTAATAACCCTTTTTCTAAAGGGTTTTTTTGTAATTTAAAAGGGGATTTTATTTTCAACTTAATAATTTTGGGTTAACTATTTCAAGTTCCCAAAAAAAAAAATTTTGGAATTTTAAATTTTTAAGGGGTCCAAAAAAACATCTAAAAAAACAAAAATTTTTAAACTTAAAAAAAAATAAACTCAAAAAAAAATTCTTTGATTCCCCGTATGCGAAAATTTTTTTTTATGAAAAAAAGCTTAATATCTTCCTCATTTTTTAAATTTCGTTAATTTTTTTTATTTTTTTAAAAAATTTGGGAACCTTTAAAACAAAAAATTTGCCTAAATCTTTTTTAAATTTAAAAAAAAAAATTATTTAAACGGAAGTTAAAAGCCGAAAAACAAAAATTTTTTTTCCATTTTCAAAAAAATTTTTAAAACCTTTTTTTTTTTCATCAAATAAATTTTCAAGGCTTTCAACATTTTTTTGTTTTTTTTTTTAATTTTTTTAAAAATTATAAAAAAAAAGGGGAAAAAAATCAAAATTTTTTAAACTTTTAATAATTTAAAATTAAAAACCTTGGTTCTATTTGAAAAAATTTTCCCCATTTTTTTTAAAAAATTTTGGGAAATTCCTTTTTAATTTTAATTAATCGCATTAAAGAAATTTTTAAAACGAAAAAACAAAGAATATAAAACAAAAATTTTTTCAAAACTTCTAAAAATAGTTTTTACTTTACCATTTAAAAAAAATCTAAATTTTCCCTTTTTTTTCGCATTTTAAAAAAAATTTAAAAAAAGTTGAAAATATTATTTTCTTTTTTAAAAGAATTTTTTTTATTTTTTAAAAATTTTGATCAGGGCGCCAAGTAAACAAAAATTTTTGTTTTTTTTAACATTGAAACTTTTTCCCAATGGTTTTTTGGGATTTTTCCAATTTCAAATTTTCCATTTTAATGGAAAATCTACCCAAAAAAAAATTTTTTTTTAAAAAAAACCAAAAATTGGGTTCAAACAAATTAAAAATTTACGATGCCTAAAAATTTTTTTAAAAAACTCAAAATTTTTAAAAAGTACGTTTTTTTAAACTTAATTTGTTTAATTTTTTGGCCTTGAAAAATTTAAAAAAACACCCCCCTGAGTTCTTTTAAAATTTTTTAATTGCATTCTCCTCAATTGATTTTTCAATTAAAATATTTTTTTTTTTTACAAATCCTAAAAATTTTAAAATTTGGATTATAATGTATTTAATAATAATTTTATTTTATTTTATTTTCCCGATTTTTTAAAATTTTTTTAGAACAAAAATTTTCATAAAACCTTTAAAGCTTTTTAATAATTTTATTGAAAATTTTTGAAACATTCGCAAAAAAGTTTTTTTGGCAAAATTTTTCAATTTTAAAATTTTTTTTCTATTTTTGAACCTATTTTTTTAAAAAAGGGGTAAAAAAATTTTTTAAAATTTTTTTTTTTTAAAATTTTTTAAATTTAAAAAAAGTTTTTAATTTTGTTAAAAATTTAAAACGGGGGCAAAAATTTTCAATTAAAAAAAAGATTTTCCCCCTTTTTGGGAATATTATTTTAAAAAAATTTTTTTGCCTTTTTTGGAGTTGTTGTTGGGGCGTTCTGGGTTTTTTTTAAAATTTTTTTTTTTATAAGATTTATGCCCTTTTTTTTTTTAAAAAAGGCTTCCCCATTTTTTCCCTTAAATTTTTTTTAATTTTTTTTCCCAAAAATTTTATTTTAAAATTCCGAAAAATTTTTTAAAACTGAAGGTTTCCCAAGATTAAAAAACGAAAGAATTTGTTTTTGTAAAAATATCCTTCATTGTATTCCCGGGGAATTTTTAGCCTTTAAAATTTTTTGGGATTTGTCTTCATAAACTTTTAATAAAAAAATTTGAAAATTTTTGGGGAAAATTCCTTTAAAAACAAAAAACGGGTTTTCCCCCCTCTTTATTAATTTTCAAAAAAAAATTTTTTTTTCCACAAAATCACCTTTTTATTTCCAAAATTTTAAAAAAAAAAACCGCTTTAAAATTTTTCCTTTAGCAAAATTAAAGTCCAGAAAAAGGGTGGAGTGGCCCCGAAAAATTAAAAAGAAGGGTCATGTTTTCCGTTGCATGAAATTTTTTTGAAAAGAGAGGAGAAAAAGAATTTTGATTTTTACAAGTAACGCGATTTCCTTCACTTCTTTATTTTACCTTCCTTTTTTCTGTTTTTCAAAATTTTTTTTTTTTCAATTTTTTTTAAACTTTTTTTTAAAAAATTTTAAAAAAAAAAAAAAATTAAACAAAAACATAAAAAAACCAAAAACCATTACAAAAAACTTAAAAATAAGTAAAAGAAGCTAAAGAAAGGCATTTAAAAAATTTTTTTATAAAAAATTATTTATATTCACAATTTCATTTTTTTAAATTATTTTATATTGAATTTCTCCCACGGCTATTTACATTGGGGAATGCCTTCCAAAATATTTTTTTGGGGTAAGACGTTTTGCATCAGCGCAGTATAAAGGGTGCTACGATTTACATCAAAAATTATAAATTAGATATATTATAAATATACATTTATTACAATGATTACTTGTAAACATACTGATTTTTTAAAGGAAAATTATATTGTATATGTATACAGTGTAGTAATCACGTAAGGGTAAAATATTGTATATTTTCGTACCTTTTATAATTGTATATTATAAGTAAATTTTCCGTTAATACTTACAAGATAGGAAAACTTTTAAAAACTATTCAATTAATTACCTCTTCTAACATAACTAGGTGCTGTATATGAGCAATTTGTGGGTGTGTGGTGATATTCTATTTTACTTTTCAACTTTGTATATTCCTCTGATAGATTGGCGCCGAATCTCCCATCAACTGTCCATTTTGGGAAGTTAAGGCCACATATGAGAATCACCATCCAAGCTGTAAAAAGAGTAATGTTGATTTTGAACAACAAATAAATGTATCTTTTATAATGGGGAAAGTCTATGGAAAAAAATTAATATATCGATAGAAGAAACAAAATAGAAGATAATCGGTACAATCAGAAATTATAAAACTCGTATACATACACTCCGCAAATAAATTAAATATAATTCTCCTCCCTATTCAAACCGTCCGGCCGGTCGGAGTGTCTCCCTAACGGTGACCATCGTCAGGAAGGAAGCAGAGCCGTGACTCCCTTACCAACACTAATCACATGGTATAAATTAACGTAGAACAATTCACAAGAATTAAAAATTAAAAACCAAACCGGGAAGAACACTCACCCCGACAGTAAAAACAGAGAGAAGACGATGCTACACGTGACACATCACTCTAACGACTGTGCGGTATTCTACCTCGACACAGTCGATACATATATACGCAAAAACAAATATAAAAATAAAATATGAAAATAAAAATAAAAATAAAAACAACTAAACTAATCGGCACTTATGTCAAAAGTCTAACAAAAAAACCGGCTATGTAAAATCACAAAGTTAGATTTTGGTAAATTTTTCTATTAACAAATCAAGATTCTCATTTAATTTATCAGTGTCGCTATGTAAATTTAAACTGTTCTTCTGACGTTTTATGTGGATCATTTCGGATATCAAACGTTTACCTAAAAAAGGCTCCTCGTCTAAGACTTTTACATCCTCCCAATTAAATTCATGGTTCAATAATCTATGTTCCGATATGACTGATAATTGTGACGCGTTTCTTTTTATGTTGTTGCGATGTTCTTTCATCCTAGTTTTCAACAATCTACCTGTCTGCCCTACGTACGACGCATCACAATCCATACAATCAATTTTATAAACTACATTATTATGGAGTTCCCTTGGTAACTTATCCTTGTGTACTTTAATGAATTTACGGAGACTGTTAATTGCTGTATATGATGGAGTGATATCCAAATCACGTGTAATGTCCTCGATTCTCTTCGATACATTATTAATATACGGAATATTAAAGTACGAAACTTTTTTCTGCGTTGGAATCTTGTCATTGCATATATTTGCTCTATTGTTATGCAACTTATTATTATAGCGGAAGAACAACTTTTTTAACCGCGCTTGCAAAGTATGAAATATCAAATTGAGAGGATAATTATTAGACAAAAGAACTCCAATCATAGACTCAAAGTTATCTTTATGGAATTTCGGATGAGATAGCCAAAAAACTCTATCTATGAGGCTGATAATGGTGCCCTTTTTATGACAGAACAGAGAGGATGCTGCGATTCAAAATTTAAATATCTACCTGAATACGTCGGCTTATGAAACAAATCGAACTCAATGCTCCCATTATTTATAATAATGGTGACATCTAAAAAATTCAATCGGTTGTCAACCCCCTCCTCCATGGTGAACTGCAATCTAGGATGGAAAGAATTGAAAGTGTTTAAAACTATTTTAAGCATGGAGGGTGGGGCCGCCAACGCGATATCGTCAACATATCTAAAATAAAATGGAAATAAAAATGGAATCGCAGCAATCGCTCTACTCTCCAAATTTTGCAACGTGATATCCGCAATGATCGGTGAGAGGGGGGAACCCATAGGTGTGCCAAAAGTCTGTTGATAACATACATTATTAAACATAAAATAAGTCGAGTTCATAATAAAACGAATTGCCAATAAAAATTCATCTCGTGGAATAATACACTCTTTTTCAATATACCCCCATCTGTTAATTAAACTATCAATAGCCATATCCAACGGTAAACAATGATGCAACATCTAGTGAAACTAGCTTCACATCACTATCCACACATAAACCATTTAATTTGTTCACTAATTGAAAACTATCAGAAATAGCCGAATCAGGTTTCGGAATTGCCTTATATATTATCTTATGTAAAAATTTTGCCAAGTAATAAAGAGGTGTATTCCTAGATGACACGATGACACGTAAAGGGCAATTCGGTTTATGCACCTTCGGCAGACCATACGCTCTCGGTAAAACCCCGTCCGTGCAGTTCAGGGATTTATATGTTGTTGAAGAAATGTAATTCTTCGTTTTCCATCTCATTAAAATTCCGTGTAATTGATTAATTAAGTTCCTAGTCGGATCTTTTTTAACAACAGTATAAGTATCCCGGTCAGCCAGCAAATCACACATTTTGTCCATGTACATATCTCTATTCATCGCAACCGTGATATTACCCTTATCCGCCTTCATAAATAAAATATCGGGATTGTCTTGGATGAATTTACCCGTCAAGTCAATTTGTAAGCCTTACAAAAACTATTTTTTGCGTGAGCTTTTTCTGACATAGAAATATGGAATTTATTTATTATGGGAAAGGCTCTACTTCTGACTGCAGATCGTTTTTCCACAGGGAGTTTAAAATATCATATTTTATTTTTACACACGCCTTATTACAATTATTGTCTACCGTGATATGGTTCGAAAGACCACGAAAGGCTGACTGATTTTCTATACATGTCATCGTGCGATAAATGTGATACGTTAGGACAACAAATCTTCTGAAGTCAATATAAATATATATATATATATATATATGTGTGTGTGTGTGTGTGTGTGTGTGTGTGTGTGTGTGTGTGTGTGTGTGTGTGTGTGTGTGCGCGCGTGAGTTTCTGTTTGTGCGTATGCGTGTGCGACGGCATTTGTATGTAACAGTTGTATTAATTAAGCACTTTCAAATTTCGGCCAATTAATCATATAAATATGCATTATTTACAAATTTATATATATCTTACTTATTTCGATAAACATTTCTACAACATATATGATGTAATATCTTGTAATATATTCATCGTTTTCGACAATTTTATCCTAATAATATATTTATCCTAATAATATCTTTATCTTAATAATATATACGCACACACGTTCACACGCACGCACGCACGCACGCATGCTCACACGCAATAATTTTAATATTAATATATAGTTAATAAAAATATTAAAAATTAATAAGAGATAGTATAAATAAGTTAAAAATATAAAGGTAAAGATATTATAAAAGTAAAATGTATCTAATATTTATAAAAATAATATTATGCATTATTAATATACATATATATCGTTTAATTTAATGTGCATGTCTTACATAGTAGCTCCCATTTCATAATCTAATTGATAAGCTATAGAAAATTTTTAAGATATATTTATATTGTTTTACGGTTTCAGTACAATAGATTTCTATTTCTTCAAAATTTTGTTCATGTTGCAACCCTGATGTACACATTTTTTTTACTCAAGTAGATTCGACATTTATCATTAATATAATAATAAGAAACAATAAATAATAGAGAGGCAAATAGAATAATGAGATAATTTTTTAATATCAAAATTTATCGCGTTGATTGGAAAATACACATGTTAAACGCGCAATTATTGTCGCAAACATCAATTTGAGAACAAAAGATTTTAAATTTATACTTTTTATCTTCTTTCTATGCTTATATATCTTTTAAATATAATTGTGAGTTACAATTCATATTGACACAACTTACAATATTTTTAAGTCCATTAGAAACATTAGCATGGAGCGCCGAATTATGTTGCACGATTTTAAAGTTATGAAATATAAATTTATATAAATATTAATATTAAGATTAATATTTTATATAAGTAACTTTGAAATTAGAATGTGGATTTACATAAAAGTGAGTGAAAAGGGGGAGAGGGGGGAGAGAAAGACGTGATTTCTTGTAAAGAAAAAATGCTAATCAATCACAAATTTTAGATTATAATATTAAATGTCAAATATTTAATTATTCAACATATGGCACATATAATTATAATAGTGTACATATAACGTTAACGTATTACTAATTCTTCTAGTTATACAAGCTTATTATATATATATATATATATATATATATATATATATATAATCATTTATTAATTACTAAAAAATGTGTATTATTCAAAAAATATGTATTGTTATTCATTAATTATTATACTGTATTAATTATAATGTATTAATATATTAATATATAATATGATCTTTATATATAACCTACGTATGATATAATATATAATATTATGATTTTATACATACACACACACACACACACATATATATATATACATATATACATGTATATATAAATTTTTTTTTAATATAAAAAGACGAATTTTTATAATTCATATAAACACAAATATGTTGTGTGTAAATTTTTATAATATTTAAATAACAAATTGTTATATATATATATATATATATATATATATATATATATACTTGTGTATATGTGTACGTAAACATATAATTTTATTAATTAACGTAAAAAAAATTAAAAACCAATCAATATATATTTCAAAATATATAGATAATACATTTAGGTGCATTTATCATCCAACAAGCATATTTATATATTCATACATTTATATTATTATATTATATCTAACAGTAAAATTTATTGTAATATTATATGGCTACTTTCTTGTAACAACATAGGTAATAATATATTGTTGAACTACTTCATACAAGTTCACAAAAAAAATGAAAAGCTTTTGATACATAAAGTCATGAAATTAAGTAAATACGAAGGCGTCGAATAGTAATACATCTAAAAAAACAATAATAATTAAAGCAGTAAAATAAATAATACATACAATATAAAAATATTCATATGAAGTATATCCACGTATAGAAAGCTGCAATTTTTTAAATTTCACTACAAGAAAAACCGACTATAATACTCTTTCTGTCTTTCGATTTGATATTTGCGAATTGATATCTTGTTTTCAGCTTTGTCAGAATTTAGCATTATGGAATCCTAATAGGTATAAACAAAAATTTGCACAATAAAATCAATATACTGTTTATATAATAAACAAAACTAATATAAAATTAATACGCAGAAGTTAATAAGCAAGATAGAACAATATTTATTTTTCTTTCGATTTTCATAATAATATTTATTAAATTTACCATTTCTTTTATTTCATCAAATAATATCTTTGCATAGGCTTTCAACCATTTAACGTGTTCGTTTATTTCCTAAAATGTATTATTTTTTAACATTATTAATAAACAACATTAATATAACATTATCAAAATTATTTAAACATTAAATAATAATTATTAACATTGCATTATTATTACATTTTGTATACATATATAAACATGTAAAACTTTTACCTCAGTTAGAAGATTTACGGAATATACATTATTAATAATAATAATTAATACTGCAGTTAAATGAACATGTCTGAAAACGAAAAAACAAATGTATATATAAAACACAATATATTTTTACAAAATACTTCTAAAAATATGTCACATTACTTTAGCCTTATGTTAACAAAAAAATTATCTAATATGTCCTTCAGAATAATTTGATTATTCGCATGCTTCGTAATAATATATAAGAAACTGTTAAGAAGATATTGATTTTCTTTTTTAAAAATAGATTTATATCTTAAATAGTTTTTAATTATATCAGCATCTTTAGTGCAAGCCAAGTATTCTAAAAATTTAGTGTCTTTTTTTGCAACACCTATAGCATACACTGATTCCCAAGTCGGTTTGTTGGTATTTATCATCAAACCTTTACAATATGTCCATTCCTTCCACCATGGCAAAAGTCTATAACATAAAAAAATTAAATTTTCTTAATAAAAACTAACATATGGATATCTTAATCAAATTATTTAAACATTGTAGGCGATGCCTACAGGAGAATTTGATTAAAAAAAGCTAACAATATATAACAATAGTTACTTGTGTTTTTCAAGATCTTGGAGATGTTGTTCTAATTTATTGTTGGCTTCTTTCGTACAAGTGATATCATCAAGAAGACATGCCCATCTTGCAGCTTCTTGTCGTAAACATATTCTAAGTTCGTCTATATCATCAATTTCTTCATATTTGATTCTTCTAAGTACATGATATAATATGTTATTTATTCTTTCCTACAAATCGTTAAATATATATTTATTTGTTTGTATTATAAATGTATTTAATAATAATTATATTTTACTATTATTTTCCAAGAGATTTTTAAAATTTTTTCTTTCTATGAAACAAAAATACATAAAAATTCACTTATAGACGCTATCTATTCACGTACATATATGTACTTGCAAATATACATATATGTATTATACATGTACGCAAAAATATGATTTAATTTGTGCGAAATGTTTACAATATTTAATAGATATTAAAGTTTTATAACTATTTATGAATCATATTTTATTTTTAAATAAGGTATAAAACATATATTTTTGAGAAATATATAATTAAATTTTTTGATTATATAATATTTTATAATTAATATATAAGATTTTAAGCTCTTTGCTATACATATATTCAATAACAATGTTATATAGCAATAATATTGGCAGTAGTGCAAATCATAGACTTTTCGGACAGTTCTTTAGGTGAATGATTATTTAAACAAAATTTGTTTGCACATTTGTTTGCGACGTAATAGTATGTAAAATGTTATCGTTGCTGGATATATTTTTCTAAATTTGTAAATTATTTGTGATCAATGAGTGTATATGCAAATATTTAAATATTTTTATTGAAAGAGTGATGGCAAATTCGCCCATTTTTGAGACCTTACATTTCGAACATTTTTTCATCATAAATAGTACTATTAGTACATTACCTAATCCCGCAATAAAATTTCAAGATAAGCATAGACACGGTTCCGGAGATATGAAGAAGCAAATGTGATAATTTGTAATTTTTGACTAGAAATCATTACTTTCACCCGCTTGTATCTCCGTGTCTATGCTCATCTTGAAATTTCTCTGAGATTAATGTCTCATCATATAGTACTATTTGACATAAAAAAGTTTAAAATTTGAAGTTTCAAAATTTGACTTTATAAAATGGGCGAAAAAACAGATCTATTTGCCATCACTTTTTATTAATATTTACCGTAAAATATCCAATTTTTTCTTTCGTCACTGAAAAAGTACTACATATATATTCCAGAGCTTTAAACAAAGAATACCATGAGATTGAGATATATGTTGTGGGCTTGACGATATAGTGGTGAGGTAGGTGAGCTATATAATCTTCTTCTTTATGCAAATACGATATAATGTTTCAGAATATATAGGAATGGAGATGGCCTGCTATCATTAAATTGAATGCATCATCGATAATTTGGACACGATTAAGAACATGAATTTTCTTGTAATTACGAAAGTGTACATAATTTGTAATTCTTTGCCAATTCTCTTTATCATAGTTAACGCGATAATATCCTGTCGAATAGTAAATAAATTTTATCAATTCTTATTGTTCTGAATAATTTTATCATTAATATAGTTATTTTTGAACTTATTTCAATTTTTGTTTCATACTTTCTTTATATATATTATAAATTGAAAATGTATCAAAAATTTAATACCTATAAATAAAATGCAAATGCATATAGAAAATTAATTATATAAATGTCATTTAAATAGCTGAAATAGTAGCAAAAATGAAACTGTGCAAGATATTGTTATATATCATAAAATAAAATTGAATCTAGTTGTGCATAAATAATTATTATTTAATGCTAACTAATATAGTTCCTGTGACATGTAATGTTACAGAAATTGCATGTTATATGTACTTATTATAATTATTTATTTTATAAATATGATTATCTTTTTAATAATTTTTACTATTATTAGAATAAAATATTTTGAAAAATATAACATTCATAAAATAATGACGTTATCTAGAAAACGTGTATATCTTTGACGTATATACTATGTATATCTTAGATATAATATATATAATATGATATATACAATGATATATTATAGAGATATAATATTAATAATATATATAATACAGATTACGTAGTTTGGCAGTTCTGAGGAGATGATGGAAGATAGGATTGAGATGGTAGAGAAAAAGAAAAAAGTCATAACTTATGTATGTGAGTAGAAGCTGAGAGAATTGAACTTTGTGGAACAGACTGGTGGACGTGGTGGAGAGTTGTAGTATGAAGGAGGGAGAGGAAGAGAATAGAAAGGAAGAAAGGTGAGGAAATGCGTTAGGAAGATAAAAAGGTGGAAAAGAGGGAAATGTGATTGGAGAAAAGATAAAAAACAAAGAAGAAAAGGAAGGTGAAGAGAGTAAAGTAATATGTGGTGATAGTGAGGAGGAATGGTCAGAAGGAAGAGAGGAGAGAAAAGGGTTAAAAGGTGCGGAGAAGACGAGGACGGTGTAAGAAGACTATAGTGGAGAGAGGGAAGAAGAGTGAAAATAGTAAAGAGAAGTGATTTTTTATAGCATAAATATTCATTAGAAAATGGTAAAGGAAGGTGGACGTATTATGAGATGGATAAAAGAAGAGAGGAGGTATGAATGTGATCGAAAAAGATGAATGTAAGGGTAGAAATGAGGAAAGGAGAAGTATAGAGTTGATGGTCAGAATGATGAAGAAAGGAGAATAAAGAAGGAGAAATAAGTGTTACGAGAAACACGAGAGAAAATGTAATGGTGAGAAGAGAGATGCGGTTGATGGTAAAGAGAGTAAAAGGGAAGAGTGCTAGGATAAGAACGGAAGAGAAAGTAGTGGCAGAAGAAGAGATACAGATGATGAAGAAGAGAGTGGAGGAGAAGAAAGAAGAGAGAGACAGGAGGAAGAAAGTTGAGGAAAAGGAGGAGGAAAAGAAGAGGAAGGATGAGGTGGAGGAAAAGGAGAAGGGGGGGACAAAAAAAAATTTTTGGAGAAAGGGTGGATGATGAGGAGATGTAGGATTGGGATAAATGTGGGCTTGACGATGGTGGTGAGGTTGGTTGGATGGTGGTTAGAGAAAAGAGCAAAGAAAGAGAGATTTGGGAAAAGTGGGAAAAGAGAATAAAAAAGGGAAAGATCGAGGAGATGAAGAGAGTTAAAGATAGAAGGAAGGGGGATAAGGTGGAGTAGAAAGAGGGACGGGGCGATTAGGAAGGGGAGAGCGAAACAGAGTAGAAAGTAGGTTTTGTTTTTTGTTAAAGGAAAGACAGGAAAAAGGAAACCGAAGTTAAGATTAAAGAAAAGAGAAAGAAGATAATAAGAAAATTGTAATTATGTGTGTGTAAAATAAACACGAGAAATAAGTCCCTTGGCCGATATTTACCAATTTGTTGTACATTGAATATCATCCATCCATTTTTATTAAATGGTAATGATAATTTCAAATTTTTTGACAAGCATACCATATGATGAGTGAATATGTTAAAATCAGGAGACGCTTCTGTAGTAAAAGTTACAAACAGGAATTCAATTTTTAATTTGTCGATATTTTGTATCGATACTATTGTTTTGCTTATATCTTTATAATTTTGTGTTACTTTTATGATAGGACAATATGTTTCTTTATACCAATAATTTATTATTTGTTGAGAAAAATATGGTATTTCAGTAGCAGCAATAATTTCATCCCAAAATTTTACAATATTTTGACTATATATTTGACTATATTCATACAATATGTAAAATATATAAAAAACATTACAAATATGTTAAAATTATCTGTATAATGTCAATATTATAAAAAATTTTAATCAATACTAAGAAGTAAAATATAAAATTCCATTTCTATATATATATATATATATATATATTTATATCTTATATTTATATTAAAATAATAAAGAATATAATATAATTTTTAATAAAATTTAGTAATTTTATTAAATTTTTTAGCCATTATTTCATTAATATATAGACCATATTTGAGCAAAGTAATGAGAAAGATTTAAATAAATAAGATTTAATTAAATAAATTAGATATTTAAAAACATATGAAATAAGATTAAAAAACAAATGTAGCACAAAACGCAATTAAAAGAAAAGAAATTATAACAATTATAGACGATATAAAGAAATAAAAGGAGAAATAAAAAGTTTACTAATAATTTATAAATTATTTTAAAAAATCACAATTCATGAAACAAAAATCAAAGATAATTATTGAGATATATGGGGAGCCACATTCGAGAGTGATGATATTGACATATGTTGTCAAGATCACTGTTCTGAGTAAGTATCAAAAGGTTTTATTGTCACTCATTGTTTATAAAAAAGTTATTAACAAAAAGGTTCACTAAATAAAACTAATATTTGTGACATACATTTATTATTATATGTTTAAAAGCGTAATATAGTAAACGCGTGGGTCAAGACGAAGACAGGAGCCTTTCCCTCTGCACCCAACTCGCTACCATAAACTAACCAACCCATGTTCAAAGAACGAATTTTATACATAAGTTGATCAGAATAAGTTTTGAGAGAAAGGTGGTGCAGAGAGAAGGACGCAGCCCTTGGCTCTTTCTTGATTAACGCGTTTATTTTATTACGCGTCCAAACATATAATGCACATACATATTTAAATGTATTGTATATTTGGACGTGTAATAAAGTAAACGCGTGGGTCAAGAAGAAGCAAGGGACTCCGCCGGGCTTCGGCCAACCTTTTGCACTCCCGCCTTCTTCAAAAATTAATTCTAACCAACCTATGCTCGAAGAATGAATTTTAAACAACGTTTTTGATATTTATATAAATATTTTTTTGCCTTTTAATGGTCAAAATAACTGCTATATGTTTCAACTTTTTTTTGTTAATAACTTTTTATAAACAGCGACGCTTAAAACCTTTTAATATTTACTCAGGACAGTAATTTTGACTACATATGTCAAGGTCATCGAAATCTGAAGTGACTCCTTATATCTCAATAATTAGCAAATAAAACAACAATGTATATGGATATGATGAAAAAGTGACAATGATAAAACAATAATTCTTTTTTCTTTCTACAGAAACAGTTTTCATAGGCACAATAATGAAATTAAAAATAAAACTAAAAGATATTAAAAATAGTAGCAGGTCTGATAAAATAGCGAAATTGTTCGACTAAAAAAAAAATTAGGAAATAATGTCAGAAGAAGCCAAAAAATAAGGGACATTTTATGAAACTTCTATTATTATTAAATATTATTTATGTTACACAATTTTATTTTTTTGATATTATATTTTATATTGAATTACTCACGTGCTATTTATTTATGAGCGAATTCCTTTCCAAAATATTTTTTTAGTGAAGGCGTGATCCATCATGCGCAGTATAAAAGGCGCTACAATTTACATGAAAATTATAATTAAGATATGTTATAAATATATATTTGCTATAACAGTTACTTGTAAATATAGTAATTTTTTAAAGAAAAGTGACATATATATGTATATTGACTAGGTAATAATCGCGTAAGAATAAAATGTTTTTTATTGTGTGTGTGTGGCACACCGTATATCATTTTGTTTTATAAGTACGTTTCTTGCTGAATAATTTTGAATATAAAACAATGAGAAAAATCAACGTTTTTAAAAATAAAACCATTATAGTTTTTAAGGAAAACAGTGTAGTTGCTAGTTGCAAATAACATACACACACATATATGTCTATTGATTATATGTATAAATACTTTAAATATTAATGAAAGAATATGCATAAATACGCACAAACGTACATATGTGTTTGTTGTGCATGTGTGTGTGTGTGTGTGTGTGCGCGCGCGTGTGCGTGCGTGCTTGTGTGTGTGTGTGTGTGTGTGTGTGTGCGCGCGCGCGTGTGTGCGTGCGTGCTTGTGTGTGTGTGTGTACTTTTATAAAAAAAATATTTAATAAAATCCAGATATAGAATTATCTTCTAACTTAACACATATTTTAAAATATTAATTGTGAAAAATTTAAATGGACTATTTTATCATATTACGTATACCTCTGATTGATTGGCGAATTTTCAATAAACTGTTCTCTTGTGAAGTAGAAGGCCACATATGATAATCACCATCTAAATTAAAAGAGTAATGTTGATTTTGAACAACAAATAAATTTATTATTCGATAAACTGGATACACCTATAAAAAATTATTAATATATCAATATAACCGTTCTTAAAATACTTGCATTAAATACTAATATTAATATATTATTAACGTTACTTCATTGTTAAAATGACCACTTTCTTTTTAGAAAACACATATTAAAAAATTTTATTAATAAAATCTAAAATTTTGTTAGAATATAATTAGGAAATATTACATATTTTTTTAATAAAAAGTATTATATTGCAGACATCTCTTTATCAAATTTATTTTAATAAATATTATGTGTACTAGTTTTTGATTAATTTATTTTATTTTTTGATTTTATAAAAATTTAAAAATATCTAATAAAGTGGTGTTTGATTTTAAAAATTATTGCAATATGAATGCATAAGTTTTGTATCGTTTGCGAGAAGTATGTTGGGAGCGAGATAGCGTTGAAAATATTTAGAATAACCTTATTAACAGCATACGTTGCAAGCAATGTAGTAAGACCTTTTTTAAACCAAAAATCAGACACTGACGGATTGTTCATCATGTTATTAAACCATTGTTGTGTCACTTTACGTCCTACTAATTGAGCTACTTCGATTTTGTGAGCAATAAAATATAAATTTATATCGTAGATGATATCTGTTTCCCTGAAAGTTATATTTAATGTTAAGGCTGGGAACTTTATAGAAAATAAAAGTATATTTTTGTTACAATATTAAAATTTTATTGTTAGATGCTTGATTTAGAAAATCATGCGTACAATTTTTAGCAAATCAGTATTTTAAATTGTACCAAATTAAAATTTTTTGTTTTTTAATATACAATATGAAACAGCGATAAATTTTTGTTAATGTGTATATTGTTGACAAAAAACAATATTTTGAAATAAATAAAAAAGTGTCATTTCTTTTAAACTTTATAACAGTTTTAACATTTCCTTACAGCGTATGATTTAGCATACATACTTTCTCCTTTACGTATGTATTAAAAGGGTAAACTTTAACTTTTTAATATTATGAATAAACTCAATTCTACTAAAATTATTTGTTTTCGTAAGTTCTTATAATTTGGAACGTTTACAGAAACGAAATATATACCTAATTTTAAATTTTATAATTATACATACTAATATAATTTTATTTTTAATGTAGTTAAGTATTTATACTCACCTATAAAGAACAAGTCCGAAAACTATTGTGCCTTTGTCATGGAAATTTGGAATTGCAACATGAGACACCATCGAAATATTGTTTGAATGTTTCCATTTATTGTTAAAGAATAACGTGATATTTGCAGCTACATTATTTGAAAATTCCATGTCAAATACAGCATCAATTCTGGTCCACATTTTAATGATTTTGTTATTAATATGGAATAGGCAATTAGACACAATTATTGTTGCATGATCAGTCCACATGACAGGTGTGGTATCGTTATGTATCCATAACATATTGTGCTCATCTAATTTCGTATTTCGCAATGGCATATTTGACAATGCCGTGCATCTATCACATCTTATAGAAATGTTAAAGGTTGCTCTTAACCGTACATCATGTAGATGCAAACATGACAATTTTTGAAAAAATGGTCGGTCGCCTATTATCTGGAAATGCGGAGCACCTACCCAACTACATTTCAAAAAACATGAATTAATGAAACGTTTTTGACAAGTATAAAAATATTGGGATTTAGAAAATGTATAAATGTTATATGCGTCAACACATATTATATTTATGACCTTATTACATTATAATAATAAATATAAAGATTGTTCGCCTTTATATTTAAATTCCGCGATATATAATAATTTTTGAACATTTAATACGTAAATAATATATTAATTCCAATGTCTTATGTAATTGCATATTGTACTTTTATTTATTAATAAACATTTATTATATACTTACGTAGATTTTTTTTTCACATCGAAAATTCTAAAGCCTTTATCAGCAATACCATGATATTTTATATTTAAAGTGTAATTTCCTGGTAATAACTCATCTATAAAGAAAATATAAATTGTGTCTTCTTTATAGTTATATGTCGGTTTATAAACGATATCTTTATTATTCCCATGATATCTTGCAAAATTTGTAATTAGAACTATATTTTTAATACATAATAAATGTTCTGAATGTAAGTATATCTGTTGCGTTTTGTTAAGAATGTTTATGCTGATATTGTATTCCCCATCAAAAATATTTTTTTCAATATATGGTGTAAGCTTGATATCATAATGCATTGGTATTACATATTTTGATTTTTGATAGCATAAATATTCATTAGGAGTGGAAGCCGTCGCAGCGATAAATATTAATCCGCTTAATAATAGTTTTAGAAATATCATTATGTTGGAGAAAAGGAATATTTCTTTTAGATCTGTAAAACACTCTGTACAAAAGATAAATAAAGAAATTAAATATAGCTTAGATGTCATTTTGAATGATTCTAGTATATAAACAAGAAATGAATATAAAAAGAATTAAAATTATTAATTAAAAAACTATTCTAATTATGGAAATATTGTATGATGAGGAAGCACTGAAATACATATATATATATATATATATATATATTTAAAATTATATTTAAAAAAATTATATATACTGGTCATAAAAATTATCGCAACGCGCGATTAACAGAAAAATTTCGCGTAAATTTAAATAAGCGTATCTCAAGCGAGAAAGTATCGTATTTGAAGAAATTATTTATTGTTTTAAAAGGTGCAGTTTCTACTTTTAAAAATTTTTGTTCGATTTTGATTTTATTCTCTCAATCTTATTCCATTTTTTTAAAAGTAAAGTGTTTATTTTTCACAATATTGCAAAATTTGACGAACTATACGGGATAAAACATATTTTTTTCGCAAATTTTATTCCAAATTTTCGCAAAATATAAACTTTTTTTTTACAAATTAAAAAATAAAAGTTTGTACATTGTTTTCGTACAATCTTTTTCATCTCCTAATGTGTGAAGAAATGTATGGATCATACATTTTTCCATACAAATGTCGAACTTGCGATCTTAAACCACGTTCACATAAATGTCTTCTAATTGTTTGATCACTGATTCTGTAAGGGAGATCTTCATTAGCAATTTGTCGTGCAATCATCGTGCGCGTCGAGTATCATTAATGCTGATGGTAAATGAAAATAATGTATGGGTAACTTTTATATGTAATAACTGTGCGAAAAAAAGTTTGCTTTTTTTTAATTTGTAGGAAAAAGTCCATATTTTACGAAAATTTGTATGATTTGCGAGAAAAATTTATTTCATCCCGTAAATTCCGTCAAATTTTGTAATTTTTTGAAAAAAAAACACACTTTACTTTTTAATGGGGTGGAGAGATGGGAGAGAATGAAATCAAAATCGAACGAAAGTTTCTTAAACTATAGAGACGTTACCCTCTAAAACAAAATAAAACTTTTTCAAATACGATAATTTTTTGCGAAGATAAGCTTTTTTTACGCGCAAGTTTTCTGTTAATAGAGGCAGTCCGATAAGTACTTAGCCTTATCGCCCGATGGTGCCAGTATCGCAAGAGAGTTTTACTATCGTGTAGTACTCATACATTCTCGTAGACGGCTACTGTCAAAATTTCAGCCGAATCGGACTCGTAGTTTTGTTTTGACCGCGTGTGGAAAAGCGGGCGTGTCCGCGGATTTTAGAAAAATGGAAAAAGAGCAATATCGGTCGGTGATTCGATTCATGTTTTTGGAAGAGAAATCGCACAGCGAAATCAAAGATTCTTCATTTCGACATCTTTGATTTCGCTATATATATATATATATATATATATATATATATATATATATATGTATGCATACATACATATGTATTTCAGTTTTGCACATATTGTAATTGACAGCAATGTACACGGAAAAAAAATTAGCTACCATAGCTAAATTTTAGCTGTCCATATATTACACATGAAATTTAGTTATCATGCTTAAATTTTAGCTATGACAACTAATATTTTTTAGCTATAACATTCTCCGTTAAGCTATGGCTAAAAAATATTAGTTACTGTAGCTAAAATTTAGGCACAATAACTAAATTTCAGGTTGTAATATATGGACAGCTAAAATTTAACTATGATAGCTAATTCTTTTTTTCCGTGTGGAAATATTAAATTTACAGCATATTTTATATTTTATTTAAATAATTAATCTCATTGTCAAATAATTATGTGCATTTAAAATTTAAAAATATTATTTAAAATATAAACATTTATAGTATATAAAATTAGTTATCTGAACCTGTGTATACATTCAAAATACGAAGAACACAGTAAGGATAAGAAAAACTGAGGAGCGGCAAGAGAAAAAGGGTGAGAGATAGAGCACGTGTTTACATTATTATGTTCCTTCGAAAGTCTGTTTGATTTCTTTTCTTAAACTGTGTATTATAAACGTTTCAGCTTTAATGGATCTTATTAAATCTATATATGAACTATTGTCTGTGCGTTTAAATTTAATACAAATATGCGTTTTGAACGTTTTATATCAAATATTTTATGTAAAAAAAATTGTACGTAAAATATTTAGTATTCTGTTTATTTCTAACTTATATGATTAATATAATTTTACTTATTTTTAAATGTTATATTTATATTTATTTTTCACTTAATAAAATTAATTTGTTTACAGTTTTGATAATACATCGGCCTTATAGGGTGATAGGTCCCATACAAATTCACAGCAATTGTCCTACTTTTCTCATTTTTCTTAATTATATACCTACATTATTTTTAATAACAAAGTTAATATTTAATTCTTCTTTCTTGTTACAGTTATTTTTTCTATTCAATGTCAGCACAACTTATAAATCATTTTAAATATTTAAATACGCACCAATATTTTTTTATAAAAAAATAAGTATGACAAATAGAAAATAGAATTTTAATAATTTAGTAATAATAGGACAAATAAAAGTGAGTATTAAAATATTAATTATCTGTTATATAAATTATAGTATATTTAAATTTCAGAAATAATTTATTTGATATCAAACTTTTTGGGATGATCGATTATTTCAACATTACAATTCATAAAATATTATAATATAGTCATTATTTGAAATTATCTTTAGATAAAACTGTATGATTAAATTTTTTTTGCATTTGTAGACAAATATATTTTTATATTTTTAATTTATTTTGACTTACCCAATATTTCGGAGCAGTAGCCTAATTGGAAAATTATATTGGAAAAATTATATTTAAGTAAAATTATATTTTTTTCTAAATTAACTGCAACAAATAAATGCTTTAGCAATATGCGCAATGTTGAAGGAATGTAATATTCACACACGCTTTATTACAATTATTATATCTACCACGATATGTCTACCACGATATGGTTCGAAAGACCACGAAAGGTTGACTGACGCTTCTCTGTACGCGTATCGTGCGATAAATATGATATATTAAGACAACAAAACTTTTGAGGTCGATATATATATATATATATATATATATATATATATGTGTGTGTATGTGAGTGTGTGCGTGCGTGCGCGTGCGTGCGTGCGTATATGTGTGTGTGTGTGTGTGTGTGTGAAGCGCGTGTACGGCTGCGTTTGTAACTTTTGTATTAATTAAGCACATTCAAATTTCGGCCAATTAATCATATAATTGTGCATTATTTACAAATTTATATTACTTATTTCGAAAAACGTTTTTACGACAAAAGTGGTGTAATATTTTGTAATATATATTCATCGCTTTCGTTAATTTCATCTTAATACAATAATATATATAAATACCTAATATTTAGGCTTGCATAAATTCAAAAGTGATATAAGAATAGGCTAACTAAACAAGTTAAATTGTTTTGAGTATTAAATAAGGTAAGATTAATATTTTATTCAAATAACTTTGTGAAATTATGTGAGAAAGAAAGAGAGATAAAGAGAGAGAGAGAGAGAGAGAGAGAGAGAGAGAGAGAGAGAGAGAGAGAGAGAGAGAGAGAGAGAGAGAGAGAGAGAGAGAGAGAGAGAGAGAGAGAGAGAGAGAGAGAGAGAGAGAGAGAGAGAGACTTGTTGTGGTAGCAGAAGGGTGGCGGGGAGAGAGAAAGAGTTATGTGATTTATTATAAACTAAAAAATGGTAATTAATCACAAATTTTAAATTATAACATTAAATGTGTCAAATATTTTATTATTGAACATATGGCACATATAATTATAATAGTTTACATATAACGTTAACATATTACTAATTCTTATAGTTATACCAATTTATTATATATATATAATCATTTATTAATTATTATACTGTAATAAATATATATTAATATATAATATGATCTCTATATATCACGTACGTTTTATAAAATATATAATATTATGATTTTACACGCACACACACACACACACACACACACACACACACACACACACACACACACACACAAACACACACACACACACATATATTTACACATGTATATATTAATTTTTTTTTTAATTCAAAAAAACGAAATTTTATAATACATATAAACATAAATATGTTGTGTGTAAATTTTTATAATATTTAAATAATAATTCGTTATATATATATATATATATATATCTGTGTGTGTGTGTATTTGTGCATATGTGTACGTAAACATATAATTTTATTAATTAATGTAAAAAAATTAAAAACAAATTAATATATAATTTAAAATATATAGATAATACATTTAGGTGCATTTATCATTCAACAAGCATATTTATATATTCATATTATCTATATATTTATACATTTATATTATTATATTATATATAAAAGTAAAATTTATTGTAATATTATATGGCTACTTTCTTGTGACAACACAGGTAATAATATATCGTTCAACTACTTCATACAAATTTGCAAAAAAAAAAAAAAATATAAATGAAAAATTTCTGATACATGAAGTCATGAATATTTAGTAAATACAGAAGCATCAAATAGTATTACATCTAAATAAATAATTAAAGCAGTAAAATAAATAATACATACAATATAAAATATTATTCATATGAAGTATATCCCCACATGCAAAGTTGCAATTTTTCTAATTCCAATGCAAGAAAAATCTATTATAATACTGTCTCTGTCTTTCATTTTGATATTTGCGAATTGATATTTTGCTTCCAATTTTGTCAGAATCATTATGATTATCTAATAGATATAAACAAAGATTTGCATAATGAAATCAATATACTGTTTATATAATAAACAAAACAGACATAAAATTAATAGAGAATTTAATAAAAGATAGAACAATATTTCTTTTTCTTTCGATCTCCATAATAATATTTATAAAATTTACTTTTTCTTATATTGTATCAATTGATATGATTTCATAAAACTTTAACCATTTAACGTAATCGTTTATTTTCTAAAATGTATTATTTTTTAACGTTACTAATAAACAACATTATTATAACATTATAAAAATTATTTAAACATTATAATTAAATAATAATTATTAACATTGCATTACTATTACATTTTGTATACATATATAAATATGTAAAATTTTTACCTGAATTATATTTACGAAATATACGTTATTAATAATAATAATTATTGCTGCAGTTACGTGAACATGTCTAAAAACGAGAAAAAATGTATTTATAGAACAATATATTTTTACAAAATACTTCTAAAAATATGTCTCATTACTTTGATTTTATGTTCAAAAAAAAATATTGAATATGTCTTTCAGGATAATTTGATTATTCGCATGCTTCGTAATAATATATAAGAAACTGTTAAGAAAATATTGATTTTCTTTTTTAAAATTAGATTTATATCTTAAATAGTTTTTAATCATATCAGCATCTTTAGTGCAAGCCAAGTATTCTAAAAATTTAATGTCTTTTTTTACAACACCTATAGCATACACTGATTCCCAAGTCGGTTTGTTGGTATTTATCATCAAATCTTTACAATATGTCCATTCCTTCCACTATGGCAAAACCCTATAACATAAAAAAAATTAAATTTTCTCATTAAAAACTAGCATATAAATATCTTGATCAAATTATTTAAACATTATAGGCGATACCTACGGAGAATTTGATTAAGAAAAGCTAACAATATATAACAATAGTTACTTGTGTTTTTCAAGATCTTGGAGATGTTGTTCTAATTTATTGTTGGCTTCTTTCGTACAAGTGATATCATCAAGAAGACATGCCCATCTTGCAGCTTCTTGTCGTAAACATATTCTAAGTTCGTCTATATCATCAATTTCTTCATATTTGATTCTTCTAAGTACATGATATAATATGTTATTTATTCTTTCCTACAAATCGTTAAATATATATTTATTTGTTTGTATTATAAATGTATTTAATAATAATTATATTTTTCTATTATTTTCCAATAGATTTTTAAAGTTTTTTCTTTCTATGAAACTAAAATACATACAAATTCACTTATGGATGCTATCTATTCACGTACATATATGTACTTGTAAATATACATATATATGTATTATAAATGTATGCAAAAATATGATTTAATTTGTGCAAAATGTTTATAATATTTAATAGATATTAAAGTTTCATAACTATTTATTAATCATATTTTATTTTTAAATAAGGTATAAAATATATATAAATATGTTGGCTATAAATGTTTATAATAATTCAATAATAATTCAATATGTGTGCGTTATATTATATCAAATAGTATAATTTATTATAATATTATATGGCTATATACTTTTATGTGACTACACAATTAATAATATATTTTTCAAGTACTTCAAACAAGATTGCAAAAGAAAACTTGATGCATGCAGTCATAAAGTTTGTAAATACGGAGGCATTGAATAGTAAAACATCTAAATAAACAATAATTAAAGCAGTAAAATAAATAGTATATACAATATGAAAAATTATTCACATGAAGTATGTCCACGTATGCAAAACTGCAATTTTTTTACATCCACACATTAGATTAGAATAAACTTTTAAAATACTGTCTTTGTCTTCTGATTTGATTCGTGCGAATTGGTATGTTTTGTTTACAATATTGTCATAATTCTGTATTATAAAATCCTAAAATATATAAACAAAAATTTGCGAAATGAAATCAATATACTGTTTATATAATAACCAAAACAAATATAAAATATTCAGAAATTAATAAGAGAGATAGAACAATATTTCTTTTTCTTTCGCTTTCCATAATAATATTTGTTGAAATTACCTTTTCTTTTATTCCAACATATAAGCCTTCATTGATCATCAAATGTATAACGTATACGTTTATATACTAAAATGTATTATTTTTACCATTATTAATAGACAACGTTATTATTATATAATCAAAATTATTTAAACATTAAATAATATTTATTAATATCGCATTATTATCACATTTTGTATACATACATATAATCATGTAAAATTTTTATTTAGTTGCCAGTACTACATTTAAGAACATAACTTTTAAATTTTTAACAAAATTTCAATTTAATTACAAGCTCTAATATCTATGTTGTAGAAAAATAAATAGTTTAAAAAAGAAAGTAGTATATATATATATATACTACTTTGTGATAAATTTAAGATATGTTCCGAAATCACCGATAGTCTTGTTGAGTCCGACTTAATATTATTTCTGTGTTCTTTAAGACGGGTACAAAGTTTCCTTTTTGTTTGCCCTATATATGTAGCTCTGCAATCATTACAATTTATTTTATAAATTACATTCGAGTTATTTGATAATTCATTTTTATCTTTTTGAGTTTTATAATGCCATTCAACCTTCTTATACACCTGTATCCTATTTTTATATTAGATTTTTTAATTGATGATGCAATTAGTTCTGATATTCCTTCGATGTATGGAATCGCAATAAATTTATAATTATCATCTCCATTCGTGGGATCATTAATGTGTGTCTTAATCGATGTATTAACGTTAATTTATTAATTTCTATATTAGTATATTTACACATACATGTATGTGTGTATACATAAATGTATTATTAAAATATTGTGTATTTATTATTATCATTTTAATGTAAACACACACACACACAATCATTTAAATATTAATATGTTATTGTCAAAAATAATAATAATTAATAAAAGATATTAAAAAATTATGTAACTAATATATACAAATATAATATTGTATTAAGTACTAATAATTAATATATTATATATATATATATATATATATATATATATATATATATTGTAACCGTTGATTTTATATGGTCCGTTGGATAGAAAAGGATCCGGGAAATAGGGCCGATGTAAGTGGCCGACGGCACACCTTCGGCGCGGAAAGCGGGAAATTCGCGTAAACACAAAAAAAATCTGTTTGATTGGGCGCCAGGCGCGAGATTCGCGCCACTCTGAAAATTCACAAATCGACAAATGACCTTTATAATTAGTAGTTCATCCCGAAAATTTCCGCGACGGCGATAATCGACTCGCTCAGGTCGTCAGGGGGTAGAGGGGGGAGTTCGGACGGGAGAGAGAACGGGATTCGAGAGAGGCTATTTGAAATCGCTTAAAATTAACAAGCATCAAATATATTTAAACAATGAGAAACGAGGATAGACAGAAAAATAATAATAGAAAACTTGAGTACAATGTTAGGTTCAGAAAGAAAATTACGATTCGTTCAATATATTACGGGGAGATCTCCGCTTGAACAACGCCGAAATACAGATAACGAGGCCGAAATTTTATTCGAAAAATATAATACGGCGTATGTACGGCCGAGACGCGGCGCGTTGTTATTGTTCCACGCCTTTGAGACGACCCGACGCGGTGATATCGGACGACACGCGGGACCCGGAAATAAATTTGCACGCCTACGTGTCGAATAATTATTAACGCACGAGACTTAATAAGGTCCGTGCGGCGTAATTAATTTCGATGGTTCTAGGCAATACCAAATTCCCGTAAACTCGAGTAGGTCCCGCGCGACTTTCTTTAAGATCGCTCCGCCGGTCGTCCCTCGCAATATTTCACAAATAATCCGAAGACGGCACGGATAAGGATATGCGCGGGAGAGAATACGCTATTTCGGATGCGTGACTCTAAATAGTTTTCTATTCTCCGATCTAGAAACTCTAACAGACGAGAACGATACAGTACGTACAAGACGATACGTTAATTTTTACATTAACGTGACAAAAATCGCGGCGACTGTCGGCGTATCCGCGGGAGAGAGAGCCTCTCTTAATATACGCGCGGGAGAGAGCACGCGGTCGGCCGGGCGCCGGGATAAATTCTACGCGGAACGAAACTCTAAATCAAACTCTCAAAATCGCGAAATTACCGGTGAATCTAATAACCGGTCGCGGCCGTGACACGCTTCTCTCCCGAATACGGTACTCACAAGGAATTTAGCGGCTTTACAATATTAAATAGGGCCGTTCGTCTCACCGGTATCGTCGGGACCTTGTATCCTTCGGCATCCGCGCAGGAACCTCTACTCTCTTGGACGCCTCGCCGAACAGTGACGAGCAAGAGGCCTGCCGGGATCACGCCGATACTAAATTTGGCATTTTCCACCCGTGGCGCTCCTTATCCTGGCAGGGCCGCCGGGTACCCCGCGGGGCCCTGCGAATTTTCTTGATGTAAATTTTCCCTCGCCGTTCCTCTGTGTTTCCGCTTCGGGTTCCGTTGTTCCTCTTTATAGGCCGTCGGGAAGACTCCTACGAGTGCACCTCTTCGCGATTCCTCCCAGAAATCCGCCAGATCGATTGTTTGATCGATGGTGGGATTTCGGTGTATCCGGATCTGCGGGGCTCGAGGCAGGATATCTCCCGCGCCTTTCGTTTCCGGGGCTCTCTCGCCTCTCGCGAGAGAGTGGCCATCCCCGTCTCGGGCCGGAATCTCTGCGGAAGAAGGAACATTTTACGGCGGTACCCAGGTTCTTAACGAGAGGGGCAAGCCAGAAATTTGGTGCGAAAATAATATTTACCGGGCGGGATCCGGACTTGGTGGTCTCTGCTCGGTCCTAAATCGTCCTCTTCGTCCTCTCCGTCCTCTCACTCCTTCTCTCTATTGGTTTCCTCGGTTGAGACACGTACCCTATACAAAATTGCTCGCCGAAAACGCCAAAAATCGCTCAAACAAAAATCATACAAAAAGTAATTCGCCAAACGGATGCGCGAAGCGCATCCTCCGACGCGGTAGAAAACGCAAAAATGGTTTTTCGGGTGCTCTCTCTCTCTCAAAGATTGACGAGAGAGCAAAGGTTCCCGAATTTCCCGCCTTCCCGGCCGGGCCTTCGGCCCTTGTGACGGACAGTACAAAATGTCACGTCACAATATATATATATTAAAATAAAATAAAACTATTTTTAATAATTAACTAAATAGTACAGCCTTGAGTGCACAAATAATTTTTGATGTACTTATATTTAAGTTGTATGACTTTATAAACTTTAAGATATATACATTTACCTTTTGTGCCTCGTTCACAATTATAAAACAGCAGAAAATTAATTTTCGCTGTCTTAACGTCCAAATATCTGGATTGGATCACATTGCCTGTTTATTGTTCGAGTTATTTTAATATATGCAGACTTATATTAATATTAATATACTTTTTTGTTTTATACATATTTAACCATACAATGTGTATAATGTTATAAAAAAAATAAAAAATTCAGTGAATCGTAAATTGTAATGTATATTTGTAAATATATGAAACATTATTAATGCATCACAAATTGTAATTAAAAAAATAATTAAAAACACTATACTATAAGATGTACAGAAAATATATGTATATAAGTGCATGTGTTACATAATAGTTGCCTTTTTATATTCTAAGTGATAAACTATAAGGTCAAGAAATATTAATTGTTTTCTGATTATATATATAGTATAACGGATTTCTTTTTTCGAATTTTTTGTTTATGTTGCAACACTGTTATACACATTTTACATTGCTAAAACAGATTCGACATTTATTAAATTGAAAACTTATTGTATATTTTTTTAAAATAATTATTCTCATTTACAAAAAATTGTATACATTTAAAAGTTATAGAATATAAAAGTTAAAATATTAAGATGTAAAATATATAAAATTAGTAGTGTGAAGCAAATTACTTTTATAAACATAAGAGCCGTTATTTTTATATAAATATAAGCCTGTGTGTTTATTCGAAATAAAAAGAAAAACAATAGGATTAAGAAAGACTGAGCAGCAGTGACATACAGAAAGAGAGAGAACATGTTTATTATTATTTTCCTTTATAGGTCTGTGTTATCTCTTCACTTAAATTGTGTATTATAAACTCTAAACGGACAATCACTGAGAATAAAACCAACATAAAATCAATTTTAAATTGTAACAAATATCTGAGTTTATTTTTAGACGATTTTTTCTCAGCGAAAATGTCGAAGTATTAATACTTTTTTAACTATTAACGACTGAAATTAAATGGTTATTCGCAAACTAAGCGTTGTGGTAATAAAATATTAATAAAATACATTGGTCAATTAAATTCAAGTAAACTATACATTTAATAGAATTTTAATTTAAGACTTGATTGCAAAAATACATGGTAGCAAATTTGGGAACATGCAAAACATATTAGCCTCTCACATTCTATATATAATGAGGTGTTTTTTAGATATTTCAGATTGAACGCATAAATAAATATATATGTGTTAACAATTGCTTTAAATCTATATTATTGATTTCTTCATTTGATTGACAGTTATAATATTTTACCATTTTACTCTATAATTTATAATTATTAAATTATTTTTATAATTTTTAATTGCATTGACTCAATTTCTCATCATAGCTTTATTTTATTATTAAGTATTAAAGCTATAGATTTTATCAATGTTTATTTTATCAAATCTTCCTAATTAAAATATTTTTTATATATTCTCATCATCGATATACACGTAACATTATTGTGTTTAAATGTAAAAGTAAAAATTAAGTTTTAATCATTAAATTTAAGTCCAATATTTGAAAATGTTTCAACTTTAATTGGAGCCTTTTTAACCTTATTAAATTGACATGATCTATTGTTTATGCGTTTTTAATATAATATTAACTTATGCGTTTTGACCGTTTTATATAAAATATTTTATGTGGCAAATTTTACATAAAATATTTAGTATTTTATTTTTAATTTATATGATTAATATAATTCTACTTATTTTTAAGTGTATTTATATTTATTTCTCACTTAACAAAATTAATTTGTTCACGTTTTTTATAATATATCATAGTTATCATAATGATGTATTCGATATATCCCCTTATTAGGAAATATGTCGAATAAAAATTGAAAGCAATTGTTCTCTATTCTTATTTTTCGTAAGTATATAATCTTTAACAACAAAAGTAATATTAGATTCTTTTTTATTGTTACAGCTATTCTATTTCATGTCAACACACAATTTGAAAATTATTTTAAATATTAAAATACACACAGATATGTTTTTATAAAAAATAAGTACGACAAATTTTAGAAAACAGAAATTTAATAATTTGTAATAAAATGACAATTAGAAGTGTCTGTTATAATATTTATTATCTGTTATGTAAATTGTAGTATTTTTAAGTTTCAGAAGTAATTTATTTGATATCATATTTTTGTGAACCAAAATTATTTTAACATTACAATTCGTAAAATATAATATCGACACTATTTGAAATTATCAATTGATTCAAATTTGAAAATGTTTCATAATAAAATTATTTTCTTTATACTTCTATGTTGGAAATTCTTTAAAATTCCGTTATAATGTATAATTAAATTATTTTGGTGTTTGTAGATAAATATGTTTTTATATTTTAATCTTAACTTACCCCCAGTATTTCGTAACCGAATGTTAATTAAAAAATTATATTGATAAAATTTATATTTTTTTCTAAATTAACTAAAACAAATTAATGATTTAGCAATATGCACAATGTTGGAAGAATATAATTATTCACAAACACTTTATTACAATCATTAGTCTTTATGTCTACTACGATATGGTTCGAACGACCACAAAAGACTGACTGATTCTCTGGACGTGTCATCGTAATAATTATATGTTGTGTTAGGTCAACATAACTTTTTAGGTCGACATATGTATGTCGATATATATCAACAAATTAAGTATGTAATATTAAATATATATTTATATAATATATAATTAATAACGAATTTTTAATATACATATAAATTGTAAATATGTTGGCTGCAAATTTTTATAATATTTAAATAATAATTTGTTATACATATATATATATATATATATATATAGATGTATTTGTGTGAACGCGCGCGCGTTTGTGTGTGTGTTTGGGCGCACATATAATTTTATTAATTAACGTAGAAAAATTAAATGCAAAGCTACATATAATGAAAAATAAATAGATAATACATTTAGGTGCATTTAACATTTAACAAGCATATATTTATATATTTATATTATTTAAATATATATATATACATTTATAATATTATATTACATCTTATAGTAAAATTTATTGTAATATTATATCGCTATTTTCTTGTGACTACATAATATATAGTTTAACTAATTCAAGCAAGTTCGCAAAAACATGATAAACTTGAGGCACGCAATCATAAAGTTTAGTAAATATAGAAGCATCGAATAGTAATATCTAAATAAACAATAATAGTTAAAGTAGTAAAACAAATAATACATACAATATAAAAAAATTATTCATATGAAGTATATCCATGCATGCAAAGCTGCAATTTTTTTAATTTTACACGAAGAAAAACTTATAATACTGTCTCAGTCTTTCGATTTGACTTTTGCGAATTGATATCTTGCTTTCAGCTTTGTCAGAATACAGCATTCTGTAATCCTAATAGATATAAACATAAATTTGCACAATAAAATCAATATACTGTTTATATAATAAACAAAACAAATATAAAATTAATACGCAGAAGTTAATAAGAAAGATTTATTTTTCTTTCGATTTTCCTAATAATATTTATTAAATTTACCATTTCTTTTATTTCATCGAATAATATCTTTGCATTGACCTTCAACCATTTAACGTGTTCGTTTATTTCCTAAAATATATTATTTTTTAACATTATTAATAAACAACATTATTATAACATTATCAAAATTATTTAAACATTAAATAATAATTATTAACATTGCATTATTATTACATTTTGTATACATATATAAACATGTAAAATTTTTACCTCAGTTAGAAGATTTACGGAATATACGTTATTAATAATAATAATTATTGCTGTAGTTATATCAACATGTCTAAAAACAAAAAGCAAATGTATATAAAACAATAAATTTTTGTACAAAATATTTATAAAAATATGTCACATTACTTTGGTTTTATGTTCACAAAATTATCTAATATGTCCTTCAGAATAATTTGATTATTCGCATGCTTCGTAATAATATATAAGAAACTGTTAAGAAGATATTGATTTTCTTTTTTAAAAATAGATTTATATCTTAAATAGTTTTTAATCATATCAGCATCTTCAGTGCAAGCCAAGTATTCTAAAAATTTAGTGTCTTTTTTTGCAACACCTATACCATACACTGATTCCCAAGTCGGTTTGTTGGTATTTATCATCAAACCTTTACAATATGTCCATTCCTTCCACCATGGCAAAACCCTATAACATAAAAAAAATTAAATTTTCTCATTAAAAACTAGCATATAAATATCTTGATCAAATTATTTAAACATTATAGGCGATACCTACAGAAAATTTGATTAAGAAAAGCTAACAATATATAACAATAGTTACTTGTGTTTTTCAAAATCTTGAAGATGTTGTTCTAATTTATTGTTGGCTTCTTTCTTACAAGTGATGTCATCAAGAAGACATGCCCATCTTGCAGCTTCTTGTCGTAAACATATTCTAAGTTTGTCTGTATCATCAATTTCTTCATATTTGATTCTTCTAAGTACCCAGATTAATTCCAACCTTATGCGATACTATAAATCGTTAAATATATATTTCTTTGTTCATATTATAAATGTGATTAAAAATTATTTAATTTTCTTATTATTTTTCAATAAATTCTTAAAATTTTCTTTTTCTATAAAACAAACATACAAACAAATTCACTTATAGACGCTAACGTTTATTTATTCACGTACATATGTATACGTGCACATATACATTTATAATATACATGTACGTAAAAATAAGGTTTAATTTGTGCGAAATGTATATAATATTTAATAAATATTAAAGTTTCATAACTACATATTTCTCTATTATATTTTATTTTTAAATAATGTATAAAATATATCTTTTTGAGAAATATATAATTAAATTTCTCCAACTATATATGTTTTATTTCTTTTAATTACTAACATGTACTATTTTTTAAAGTTATTAACATGTAATATTTATATACAGCTAATATAATTGCATTCATTGACAAAGATTTTAAGCACCTAGCTATACATATATCCAATAACAAAGTTATATACTAATAATATCGGCAGTAGTGAAAATCATAGACTTTTTGGATAGTTCTTCGGGTGAGTAGTATTCAAACTGAATTTGTTTGCACATTTGTTTGCGACGTAATAGTATGTAAAATTTTATCGCTGCTAAATATATTTGTCTGAGTATTTAAATTATTTGTGATCAATGGGTGTATATGTAAATATTTAAATTGTAATATTTTTATCAAAATTTATTAATATCTACCATAAAATATCCAATTTTTTCTTTCAACACTGGAAAAGCACTACATATATATTCCAGAGCTTTAAACAAAGGATACCATGCTATATAATCTTCTTCTTGATACAAATACGATATGATGTTCCAGAATATATAAGAATGGAGATGGCCTGCTACCATTAAATTGAATGCATCATCGATAATTTGAGCACGATTAAGGACATGAATTTTTTTGTAATTCAAGGAATGTAGATAATTTGTAATTCTTTGCCAATTCTCTTCATCATAGTTAACGCGATAATATCCTGTCGAATAGTACATAAATTTTATCAATTCTTATTGTTCTGAATAATTTTATCATTAATATAGTTATTTTTGAACTTATTTTAATTTTTGTTTCATACTTTCTTTATATATATTATAAATTGAAAATGTATCAAAAATTTAATACCTATAAATAAAATGCAAATGCATATAGAAGATTAATTATAAAAATGTCATCCTAATACTTAAAATAGTAGCAAAAATAAAACTGTGCAAGATATTGTTGTATATCATAAAATAAAATTGATTCTAGTTGTGCATAAATAATAGTTATTTAATGCTAACCGATATAATTTCTATGACATGTAACGTTGCGAAAATTGTATGTTACCTGTACTTATTATTATTAATATATAAATATAATTATTTTTTAAATAATTTTCACTATTATTAAAATAAAATATTTCTAAATATATAACATTAATATTGATGGTGTTATTTAGAAAACGCGTATATCCTACACGTATAAACTACGTATATATTAGATATAATACATATAATAATTTGATATATGTATATAATGATATTATAGATAAAAAAATATTAGTAATATGTATAATGCAGATTACGTTTGTTGTTAGCAGATGATAAAAGATGGAAGATGGGATTGAGATGATAGAGAAAAAGAAAAAAGTCATAAATTACGTATATAAGGAGGAGCTGAAGAAACTGAATTTTATGGTGAAGAGACTGGTGCATGTAGTGGAGAGTTGTGGTATGGAGGATGGAAAGAAAGAAAGATGAGGAAGTACGTTAAGAAGAAAGGAAGGTGGAACGGAGGGAAGTGTGATTGGAGCAAAAATAAAAAAAAAGGAGAAAAGAAAGGTAAAGAGAGTAAAGTAATATGTGGTGGTAGTGAAGAAAAATGATCAAAAAAGGAGAGGAGAAAAAAGGGTTAAAAGGTGCGAAGAAGGCGAGGACAGTGTGAGGAAAATGTAGTGGAGAGAAGAAAAAGAAGTAAAGAAAAGATGAAAAAGAAAAAAAAGAAAAGAAGAAGTGATGAAAAGAAAGAAGAAAGAAGAGAAGAAGAAGAACGTATTACGTGGTAGTACCGAAAGTGATAAAGGAGGAATTAGTAGTATAATGTAGTGAAGAAGAAAAAGAAGAGAGAAGGTATGAATATGGTCGAGAAGTGTGGATGTAAGGATGAAAATGAGGAAAGAATAGGTGGTTAAGTAGAATTATAGAGTTGATAGTGGAGACGTCGGGATGGTGAGAAAGGAGAATAAAGAAGATTTGACAAGAGGAAAAATAGGTGTTACGAGAAGAACGAGAGAGAATGTAGTGGTGGGAGAAGTACGGTTGTGGAGAAGAGAGTAGAAGGGAAAAAGGCTAGGAGAGGAACGGAAGAGGGGTTAGTGACAGAAGAAGAGATACGGATGGTAGAGCAGAGAGTGGAGAAGAAAAGAGAGAGAGACAAAAGAAAGCAGACGAAAAGGAGAAGTAGAAGAAGAGAAAGAAGGAGGTGGAGGAAAAGGAGAAGAGAAGGAGGAAATGTTGAAGAAGGGGGGGATATTTATTGTAAAGATGTAGGTAGTGGTGGACAAAAATAAATTTTTGGAGAAAGAGTGGATACTGAAGAGATGTGAGATTGGGATAAATGTGGGCTTGATGATGGTGAAGAGGTAGGTTAGGTGGTGGCTAGAGGAAAAAATAGGAAATGAGGATAGAAAGGGGAGGATCTAGGAGATGAAGAGTTAGACATAGAAGGAAGAGAGGGTGGAGTGGAATCAGGAACGGAACGATTAGGAAGGGTGAGGCAGAAGAGAGTGGAAAGTACGTTTTGTTTTTTGTTAAAAAAATGAAATGAAAAAGAAGACGGAGGTTAAAGTCAAAAAAAGGAGAAAGGAGAGAATGAGAAAATAGCAATTATGGGTGTGTAAAATAAGGACGAGAAATAAGACATAATAAGTCCCTTGGTCGATATTTACCAATGTGTTGTATATTGAATATTATCCAACCATTTTTATTAAATGGTAATGATAATTTCAAATCTTTTGGCTTGCACACCATGTGATGAGTAAAATTGTTAAAATCTAAAGACGTTTGCGTAGTAAAAGTTACAGGAAGGCAGTCAATTTTTAATTTGTCGATATTTTGAATCGATACATTTACTTCGCTCCTAATAGAATTGTGTGTTATTTTTATGATGGGACAATACGTTTCTAAATGCCAATAATCTATTATTTTTACAGCTGTATATGGTTCGTCTGCACCAGCAACAATTTTATCCCAAAAATTAATCCCAATACTTTGATGATATAATTGGTCAAATTCACACAGTATGTAAAATATATAAAAAAATTACAAATATGTTAAAATTGTCTGTTAATGTTAATTTTTTAGAGAATTTTAATAAATACTAAAAAGCAAAACATAAAATTGCACTTCTATTTTTATATTTATATATTTTATGTGTTTGTATTATGATGATAAAGAATATAACATAATTTTCAATAAAATAGTGACGTTAAATTTTGCCTATTTTTGGGACCTTGAATTTAAAACTTTTTCATGCCAAATAGTACTATTAGATAAAATATTAATCCTAGTAAAATTTCAAGATAAACATAGGCACGGTTCTGGAGACTCAAGGGGAAAAGTGATTATTTTTAGTCAGTTTTTTGAGAAATTATCACTTTCATTTCTTCATATCTAAGGAACCGTGCCTATGCTCATCTTGAAATTTCTCTGGGATTAATGTTTCATTATATAGTACTATTTGACATAAAAAAAAGTTTGAAATTTGAGTTCACAAAATTCGATACAAAATCGACGAAAAAACAGATTTTTTTGCTATTACTCTATAATAAATTTATTAAACTTTTAGGCATTATTAGCATTAATATAGATTATATATGAACAAATTATTGAGAGAGTTATAAAATGGTTAAAAAGAGAAATAAAACAAATGAAAAGTTCGAGACAAAACGAAAAGAAAAGGAGAATAATATAAAGGAAATTGTTTTAGGAGAGACCAAGATAAAAATAAGGAAGAAATGGAAAAGAGATACCCAGGTAGCAAGTTGACGTTTAAACCTGACGTAAAAATCTGATAAATAAGATTAAGAAACAAATGTAGCACAAAATGCAATTAAAAGAAAAAAAATTATTAGAATTATAGACCATATGAAGAAATAAAGGAAAAAATAAAAAGAGTAAATACAATTTAGAAATTATTTAAAACAATAACAGTACATGAAACAAAAATAAAAGATAATTATTGCAATATGGGGAGCCACCTCCGATTTTGATGACCTTGATATATTTTGTCAAGGTTACTGTCCTGAGTAAGTATCAAAAAGTTTTAAGCGTCGCTCATTGTTTACAAAAAGTTATTAACAAAGTTTACGAAATAAAACTAATATTTGTGACATATGTACATTTAATTGCGTATTATATGTTTGAACGCGTAATAAAAGTAAACGCCTAGGTCAAGAAGAAGCTAGGGCCCTGCTCCTCATGCTAAACATAGGTTGTTTAAGATTAATTTTTGAATGGGTAGTGGTGCAGGGGAAGGAACGGAGCTACTGGCACCTTCTTGACCAACGCGTTTACTTTATTACGAGACCAAATATATAAAACATATACATTTAAATTTGGACGTGGAATAAAGTAAATGCGTGGGTCAAGTAGGTGCCTGGGGCTCCGTCTCTTCTCCTCCAACTCCACTTTCCTCAAAAATATCTCTAACTAACCCATTTCCGAGGAATGAATTTTAAACGTTTCTGATATTTATATAAAAATTTTTTGCCTTTAATGATCAAATTACTGTTATATTTTTAAAACTTTTTTGGTAATAACTTTTTTATAAACAATGAGCGACGCATAAAACCTTATGATACTCAGGACAGTGACCTTGAAAACATATGACAAGGTTATCGATATCGGAGATGGCATATCACAATAATTATCAAATAAAACAACAATGTATATATGTATATGAAAAAGTGACAACGATAAAATAACATTTCTTTTTTTTCTACAAAAACGGTTTTCATAAAAAAGTAATGAAATTAAAAATAAAATTTAGTAGCAGATCTAGGAAAATAACGAAATTATTGTACTAAAAGAAAACATTAGACAATAATGTAAGAATAAGCCAAAAGAAAGGGACATTTTATACAACATCTATTATTGAATGTTGTTTATGTTACACAATTTTAATTTTCTGATATTATATTTTACATTGAATTACTCACGTGTTATTTATATATGAGCGAATACCTTTCCAAAATATTTTTTTGGTGAAGGCGTGTTCCATCATGCGCAGTATAAAGGGTGCTATGATTTAGATCAAAATTATAAATTATATATATTATAAATAGATATTTACTATAATGATTACTTATAAAAAAGTGATTTTTTAAGGAAAATTGATATATTTGTATATCGGGTAATAATTGCGTAAAAGTAAAATGTTTTTTATTGCTGCATCGTTATCATTCTATTTTATATGTAAACTCATTAATACTTACGAAGATAGCAGAACTTTAAAGAACCATTTCATTAATTCCCTCTACTTACATATGTGAGGGTGTTACCAGACACTTTGTATGTTCGTATGTGCGTGTGTGTGCGCGCGCGCGTGTTGAGTGTGTGTGTGTGTGTATGTGCGCATGTTATCTTATCCATACAACTTATTGTTTTGGTAATGAATATTGCGAGAAATTGATTTATAATAAAATTAATTTAGATCCAATATGTTAAAAAAAAACATGAATGATCTTCAAATTACCTTGACAATCAACTTTTACGAAAAAGTCAGTAGCGTTCATTTGTTTGTCTTTACGAATTATACAACTTTTATTTAAAATGTTTTTCTTTAAAATAAACTGTTCAAAAAATCTTTATATGGACATTTTAAAATGAAATAGTTGATGTATATGCGAGCGCAGACACACGCACACGCTCACGCGCGCGCGCGCGCACACACACACACACACACACACACACGCACGCACACACACACACACACACACACACACACACACACACACTCACATATATACGCTCACGGAAACGCACATGCCCACGGAAACGCACACGCCCACGCGCAAGCACACGCGCACGCACACACACGCACAAATTAATTCATTTTAAAATATATATACAAAGATACAATAAACAATTTATTTTAGAGAAAACGTTTTAGATAAAAGTTGCATGATTTCTAAATACAAACAGGTGATTTTTATAGACATTTTCTTATAGGCTGCTTTTGAAGATTATTTGAAGAATATTTAGGTTTTTTTAATAGATCTGCTTTAATTTATTTCTAAATCGATTCTTCGCAATATTCATTATTAAAACATTAAGGATAAGATAATTATAAAGAGAATATTTTACTGGATATTTTAAATCTTTAACTCATTACTTTACATAAATTTAAATATCTCATGAAATATTAATTTTTCGTCATTCTAGCCTCAATAATTTTGTATATAAAATAATGAGAAAAATCAATATTTTTGCAAAAAAGCCCACATAGTTTTCAAAGAAAACTGTGTAGCGGCTAGTTGCAAATTATATATACACACATATATATTTTTTATATGCATAAATACCTTAAACATTAATGACAGAATATGCATGAATACGTACATACGTGTGCGTGTGCATTTTCATGTGCGTGAGCGTGTGCATGTACGTTTGCGTGAGCGTGGCGTTTGCGTGTGTGTGTATTTTTATAAAAATAATATTTAATTAATATTCAGATACAGTATTAATTATCTTCTAACTTTACACATATTTTAAAGTATTAATAGTTAAAAATTTAGGCGGATTATTTTATTATA
The DNA here is from genome assembly GCF_048542155.1 of Nylanderia fulva. NCBI lineage: Eukaryota > Metazoa > Arthropoda > Insecta > Hymenoptera > Formicidae > Nylanderia > Nylanderia fulva. The sequence continues at coordinate 3,233,202 of NW_028190304.1, forward strand.
TTACCTCTGATTGAATTACGAATTTCCAATAATCTGTTAACTTGTGAAGTAGATGACCACATATGATTATCACCATCCAAATGAAAAGAGTAATGTTGATTTTGAACGACAAATAAATTTATTATTCGATCGTCAGGATAAATCTATACAAAGATAATTAATATATCAATGTAACCTTTTTGAAAATAATTGCATTAAAAACAAAAACTAATATTATTAACGTTACTTCATTGTTAAAACAAAACACTTTCTCATTTTAAAATACACATTAAAATAAATATATAATAATGAAATCTAAAATTTTGTATTAATTTAATTAGCAAATATTACATATTTTTAAATTATTGTCTCATGACATATTGCAGATTTCTCTTTATCAAATTTATTCACATAAATATTACGTGTATTAGTTTCTAATTAATTTATTTTATTTTAGAATTCATAAAAATTTAAAAATATTCAAGAAAAGGTGCTAAAAGATAAACATTTTTAATAAATTAAATTATAATTATATGTATGTAATTGTTGTTATAATTATATGTATGTAAATGTGTGAAAAAAGTATTTAAAAAAAACATTTGATTATTTTATATAATACTCAATGTTTTTAAGACAATTCACAAAAAATGTGTATGGATTTTGTAAAAAAGGTTTGATTTAAGAAAATCTTGCAACATGAATGCATAAATACTGTTTGCGAGGTGTGAGCGAGATAGCGTTGAAAATATTTAGAATAACCTTATCGACAGCATACGTTGCAAGCAATGTAGTAAGACCGTTTTTAAACCAAGAAATCGACACTAACGGATTGTTCATCATATTATAAAACCATTCTTGTGCCACTTTGCGTCCTACTAATTGGGCTACTTTGATTTTGTGAGCAATAGGATATAAATATTTATTGTAGATGATATCTGTTTCCCTGAAAGTTATATTTAAATGTTAAGACTGTAAACTTTATAGAAAATAAAAGTTTATTTTTGTTACAATAATATAATTTTATTGTTAGATGCTTGATTTAGAAACTTATGGGTACAATTTAGCAAATTAATATTTTAAATCGTACCAAATTAAATTTTTTTGTTTTTTAATTTACAATATGAAACAGCGATAAATTTCTGTTAATGTGTATATCGTTGACAAAAAACAATATTTTGAAATAAATAAAAAAGTGTCATTTCTTTTAAACTTTATAACAGTTTTAACATTTACCTTACAGGGTATGATTTAGCATACATACTTTCGCCTTTATGTATGTATTAAAAGAGTAAACTTTAACTTTTTAATATTATGAATAAACTCAATTCTACTAAAATTATTTGTTTTCGTAAGTTCTTATAATTTGGAACGTTTACAGAAACGAAATATATACCTAATTTTAAATTTTATAATTATACATACTAATATAATTTTATTTTTAATGTAATTAAGTATTTATACTCACCTATAAAAAACAAGTCCAAAAACTATTGTGCCTTTGTCATGGAAATTTGGAATTGCAACATGAGACACCATCGAAATATTGTTCGAATGCTTCCATTTATTGTTAAAGAATAACGTGATATTTGTAGCTACATTATTTGAAAATTCCATATGAAATACAGTATCAATTCTGATCCACATTTTAATGATTTCGTTATCGATATGGAATAGGCAATTAGACACAATTATTGTTGCATGATCAGTCCACATGACAGGTGTGGTATCGTTATGTATCCATAACATATTGTGCATATCTAATTTCGTATTTTGCAATGGCATATTTGACAATGCCGCGCAACTATCACATCTTATAGAAATGTTAAAGGTTGCCCTTAACCGTACATCATGTAGATGCAAACATGACAATTTTTGAAAAAATGGTCGGTCGCCTATTATCTGAAAATGCGGAGCACCTACCCAACTACATTTAAAAAAACATGAATTAATGAAACGTTTTTGACAAGTATAAAAATATTGGGATTTAGAAAATGTATAAATGTTATATGCGTCAACACATATTATATATATGACCCTATTACATGATAATAATAAATATAACGATTGTTCGCCTTTATATTTAAATTCTGCGATACATAATAACTTTTAAACATTTAATACGTAAATAATATATTAAATCCAATGTCTTATGTAATTGTATATTGTACTCTTTTTTATTAATAAACATTTTTTATTAAAAAACATTTATTATTTACTCACGTAGTTTCTTCTTTCACGTCAAAAATTTGAAAGACTTCATAAGCAGTACCATAATATTTTATATTTAAGGTGTATTTTCTTGGTAATAACTCATCGAATAAGGAAATATCAATTGTGTCTTTTTCAGTAGTATATGTCAGTTTATGAACTGTATCTTTATCATTCTCATTATTCCTTTCAAAATTTGTAATTAGAACTATATTTTTAATACATAATTGTTCTGAATGTAAATATATGTGTTTCGTTTTGTTAAGAATGTTTATGCTGATATTGTATTCCCCATAGAAAGTATTTCCTTCAATAAGTGTTAAAAGCATGATATCGTAATGCATTGGTATTACATATTTTGATTTTTGATAGCATAAATATTCATTAGAAGTGGAAGCTGTCGCAGCGATAAATATTAATCCGCTTAATAATAGTTTTAGAAATATCATTATGTTCGAGAAAAGGAATATTTCTTTTAGATCTGTAAAACACTCTGGACAAAAGATAAATAAAGAAATTAAATATAGCTTAGATGTCTTTTAAATGATTTTTATATATAAAAAAGAAATAAATACAAAGAGTATTAAAATCATTAATTTGGGAACCATCCTAATTATCGAAATATTATATGGTGAGGAAGCACTGAAATACATATATATATATATATATATATATATTTAAAATTATATTTAAAAAAATTATATATACTGGTCATAAAAATTATCGCAACGCGCGATTAACAGAAAAATTTCGCGTAAATTTAAATAACCGTATCTCAAGCGAGAAAGTATCGTATTTGAAGAAATTATTTATTGTTTTAATAGGTGCAGTTTCTACTTTTAAAAATTTTTGTTTGATTTTGATTTCATTCTCTCAACCTTATTCCATTTTTTTAAAAGTAAAGTGTTTATTTTTCAAAATATTGCAAAATTTGACAAACTATACGTGGTAAAACATATTTTTTTCGCAAATTTTATTCCAAATTTTCGCAAAATATGAACTTTCTTCTACAAATTAAAAAATAAAAGTTTGTACATTGTTTTCGTACAATCTTTTTCATCTCCTAATGTGTGAAGAAATGTATGGATCATACATTTTTCCATACAAATGTCGAACTTGCGATCTTAAACCACGTTCACATAAATGTCTTCTAATTGTTTGATCACTGATTCTGTGAGGGAGATCTTCATTAGCAATTTGTCGTGCAATCATCGTGCGCGTCGAGTATCATTAATGCTGATGGTAAATGAAAATAATGTATGGGTAACTTTTATATGTAATAACTGTGCGAAAAAAAGTTTGCTTTTTTTTAATTTGTAGGAAAAAGTCCATATTTTACGAAAATTTGTATGATTTGCGAGAAAAATTTATTTCATCCCGTAAATTCCGTCAAATTTTGTAATTTTTTGAAAAAAAAACACACTTTACTTTTTAATGGGGTGGAGAGATGGGAGAGAATGAAATCAAAATCGAACGAAAGTTTCTTAAACTATAGAGACGTTACCCTCTAAAACAAAATAAAACTTTTTCAAATACGATAATTTTTTGCGAAGATAAGCTTTTTTTACGCGTAAGTTTTCTGTTAATAGAGGCAGTCCGATAAGTACTTAGCCTTATTGCCCGATGGTGCCAGTATCGCAAGAGAGTTTTACTATCGTGTAGTACTCATACATTCTCGTAGACGGCTACTGTCAAAATTTCAGCCGAATCGGACTCGTAGTTTTGTTTTGACCGCGTGTGGAAGCGGGCGTGTCCGCGGATTTTAGAAAAATGGAAAAAGAGCAATATCGGTCGGTGATTCGATTCATGTTTTTGGAAGAGAAATCGCACAGCGAAATCAAAGATTCTTCATTTCGACATCTTTGATTTCGCTATATATATATATATATATATATATATATATATGTATGCATATATACATATGTATTTCAGTTTTGCACATATTGTAATTAACAGCAACGTACACGGAAAAAAAAATTAGCTACCATTATCTACCATTAGCTAAATTTTAGCTGTCCATATATAACACATGAAATTTAGTTATCATGCTTAAATTTTAGCTATGACAACTAATATTTTTTAGCTATAACATTCTCCGTTAAGCTATGGCTAAAAAATATTAGTTACTGTAGCTAAAATTTAGGCACGATAACTAAATTTCAGGTTGTAATATATGGACAGCTAAAATTTAACTATGATAGCTAATTCTTTTTTTCCGTGTGGAAATATTAAATTTACAGCATATTTTATATTTTATTTAAATAATTAATCTCATTGTCAAATAATTATGTGCATTTAAAATTTAAAAATATTATTTAAAATATAAACATTTATAGTATATAAAATTAGTTATCTGAACTTGTGTATACATTCAAAATAAGAAGAACACAGTAAGGATAAGAAAAACTGAGGAGCGGCAAGAGAAAAAGGGTGAGAGATAGAGCACGTGTTTACATTATTATGTTCCTTCGAAAGTCTGTTTGATTTCTTTTCTTAAACTGTGTATTATAAACGTTTCAGCTTTAATGGATCTTATTAAATCTATATATGAACTATTGTCTGTGCGTTTAAATTTAATACAAATATGCGTTTTGAACGTTTTATATCAAATATTTTATGTAAAAAAAATTGTACGTAAAATATTTAGTATTCTGTTTATTTCTAACTTATATGATTAATATAATTTTACTTATTTTTAAATGTTATATTTATATTTATTTTTCACTTAATAAAATTAATTTGTTTACAGTTTTGATAATACATCGGCCTTATAGGGTGATAGGTCCAATACAAATTCACAGCAATTGTCCTACTTTTCTCATTTTTCTTAATTATATACCTACATTATTTTTAATAACAAAGTTAATATTTAATTCTTCTTTCTTGTTACAGTTATTTTTTCTATTCAATGTCAGCACAACTTATAAATCATTTTAAATATTTAAATACGCACCAATATTTTTTTATAAAAAAATAAGTATGACAAATAGAAAATAGAATTTTAATAATTTAGTAATAATAGGACAAATAAAAGTGAGTATTAAAATATTAATTATCTGTTATATAAATTATAGTATATTTAAATTTCAGAAATAATTTATTTGATATCAAACTTTTTGGGGTGATCGAATATTTCAACATTACAATTTATAAAATATTATAATATAGTCATTATTTAAAATTATTTTTAGATAAAACTGTATGATTAAATTTTTTTTGCATTTGTAGACAAATATATTTTTTATATCTTTAATTTATTTTGACTTACCCAATATTTCGGAGCAGTAGCCTAATTGGAAAATTATATTGGAAAAATTATATTTTAAGTAAAATTATATTTTTTTCTAAATTACCTGCAACAAATAAATGCTTTAGCAATATGCGCAATGTTGAAGGGATGTAATATTCACACACGCTTTATTACAATTGTTATATCTACCACGATATGTCTACCACGATATGGTTCGAAAGACCACGAAAGGTTGACTGACGCTTCTCTGTACGCGTATCGTGCGATAAATATGATATGTTAGGACAACAAAACTTTTGAGGTCGATATATGTGTGTGTGTGCGTGTGTGTGTGTGTGTGTGTGTGTGTGTGTGTGTGTGTGTGTGTGTGTGTGTGTGCGTGCGTGCGTGCGTGCGCGCGCGCGCGCGTGTGTGTGTGTGAAGCGCGTGTGCGGCTGCGTTTGTAACTTTCGTATTAATTAAGCACATTCAAATTTTGGCCAATTTATCATATAAATGTGCATTATTTACAAATTCATATTACTTATTTCGAAAAACATTTTTACGACAAAAGTGGTGTAATATCTTGTAATATATATTCATCGCTTTCGATAATTTCATCTTAATACAATAATATATATAAATACTTAATATTTAGGCTCGCATAAATTCAAAAGTGATATAAGAATAGGCTAACTAAACAAGTTAGATTGTTTTGGATATTAAATAAGGTAAGATTAATATTTTATATAAATAATTTTGTGAAATTATGTGAGAGACAAAGAGGGAGAGAGAGAGAGAGAGAGAGAGAGAGAGAGAGACTGGTTAATGGTTGTAGAAAAGTGGCGGGGAGAGAGAAAGAGTTATGTGATTTATTATAAACTAAAAAATGGTAATTAATCACAAATTTTTAATTATAACATTAAATGTGTCAAATATTTATTTATTGAACATATGGCACATGTAATTATAATAGTTTACATATAACGTTAACATATTACTAATTCTTATAGTTATACAAACTTATTATATATATATATATATAATTATTTATTAATTATTATAATGTATTAAATATATATTAATATATTGTATAATATGATCTCTATATATCACGTACGTATTATAAAATATGTAATATTATGATTTTACACGCACACGCACATACACACACACACACACACACACACACACATGTATATATTAATTTTTTTTAATATAAAAAAAACAAATTTTTATAATACACAAATATAAATATGTTGCGTGTAAATTTTTATAATATTTAATATTAATTCGTTATATATATATATATATATATATATATATATATATATGTTATATCTGTGTGTGTGTATTTGTGTATAATTGTACGTAAACATATAATCTTATTAATTAATGGAAAAAAATTAAAAACAAATTAATAAATAATTTAAAATATATAGATAAAACATTTAGGTGCATTTATCATTCAACAAGTATATTTATATATTTATATATTCATATTATTTATATATTTATACATTTATATTATATCTAAGAGTAAAATTTATTGTAATATTATATGGCTATTTTCTTGTGACAACACAGGTAATAATATATTGTTCAACTACTTCATACAAGTTTGCAAAAAAAAAAGAAAAAAATGAAAAACTTTCGATACATGAAGTCATGAAGTTTAGTAAATACAGAGGCATCGAATAGTATTACATCTAAATAAATAATTAAAGCAGTAAAATAAATAATACATACAATATAAAATATTATTCATATGAAGTATATCCCCGCATGCAAAGTTGCAATTTTTTTAATTCCAAAACAAGAAAAACCTATTATAATACTGTCTCTGTCTTTCAATTTGATAGTTGCGAATTGATATCTTGCTTTCAACTTTATCAGACTTCAGCATCATGGAATCCTAATATATATAAAAAAGATTTACACATTAAAATCAATATACTGATTATATAATAAACAAAACAAATATAAAATTAATAATCAGAATTTAATAAGAGAGATAGAAATACTTCTTTTTTTTTCGCTTTCCATAATATATTTATTTTTACCTTTTCTTTCATTTTCTCAATTGATAAGATTGCGTGTAACTTGAATCTTATAACGTATTCCTTTATTTCCTAAAATATATTATTTTTTACCATTTTTTTAAATGATTTAAAAAATGAAAAAAATTATTTAAATATTAAATAATAATTATTATCATTGCATTATTATCACATTTTGTATACATATATAAATATGTAAAATCTGTACCTCAGTTAGATTTACGGAATATACGTTATTAATAATAATAATTAATGCTGCAGTTACATCAACATGTCTAAAAACGAAAAAACAAATGTATATATAAAACACAATATATTTTTACAAAATATTTATAAAATTGTGTTACTTTGGTCTTATGTTAAAAAAAATGTCATTTAATATGTCCTTCAGAATAATTTGATTATTCGCATGCTTCGTAATAATATATAAGAAACTGTTAAGAAGATATTGATTTTCTTTTTTAAAAATAGATTTATATCTTAAATAGTTTTTAATCATATCAGCATCTTCAGTGCAAGCCAAGTATTCTAAAAATTTAATGTCTTTTTTTGCAACACCTATAGCATACACTGATTCCCAAGTCGGTTTGTTGGTATTTATCATCAAACCTTTACAATATGTCCATTCCTTCCACCATGGCAAAAGTCTATAACATAAAAAAAAATTAAATTTTTTAATTAAAAATTAGCATATGGATAACTTGATCAAATTATTTAAACATTGTAGGCGATATCTACAAGAAAATTTGATTAAGAAAGGCTAAAAATATGTAACAATAGTTACTTGTGTTTTGTAAAATCTTGGAGATGTTGTTCTAATTTATTGTTGGCTTCTTTCTTACAAGTGATAGAGTCAAGAAGACATGCCCATCTTGCAGCTTCTTGTCGTAAACATATTCTAAGTTCGTCTATATCATCAATTTCTTCATATTTGATTCTTCTAAGTACATGGTATAATATGTTATTTATTCTTTCCTACAAATCGTTAAATATATATTTATTTGTTTGTATTATAAATGTATTTAATAATAATTATATTTTACTATTATTTTCCAATAGATTTTTAAAGTTTTTTCTTTCTATGAAACTAAAATACATACAAATTTACTTATGAATGCTATCTATTCACGTACATATATGTACTTGCAAATATACATATATGTATTATAAATGTACGCAAAAATATGATTTAATTTGTGCGAAATGTTTATAATATTTAATAGATATTAAAGTTTTATAACTACTTATCAATCATATTTTATTTTTAAATAAGGCATATCATAAATATTGTAGTACTATTAGTAACATTACCTAATCCCGCAATAATATTTCAAGATGAGCATAGGCACGGTTCCGAAGACATGAAGAAGCGAATGTGATAGTTTGTCATCTTTGACTAGAAATCATTACTTTCACCTGCTTGTATTTCTGAAGCCGTGTCTATGCTTATCTTAAAACTTCTCTGGGATTAATATCTCATCATATAGTACTATTTGACATAAAAATAGTTTGAAATTTGAGGTCCCAAAATGCGACTCTATAAAATGGGCGAAAAAACAGGTCTTTTCGCCATCACTCTTTATTAATATTTACCGTAAAATATCCAATTTTTTCTTTCAACACTGGAAAAGTACTACATATATATTCCAAAGCTTTAAACAAAGGATACCATGCTATATAATCTTCTTCTTGATGCAAATACGATATAATGTTCCAGAATATATAGGAATGGAGATGGCCTGCTATCATTAAATTGAATGCATCATCGATAATTTGAGCACGATTAAGAACATGAATTTTCTTGTAATTACGAGAGTGTAGATAATTTGTAATTCTTTGCCAATTCTCTTCATCATAGTTAACGCGATAATATCCTGTCGAATAGTACATAAATTTTATCAATTCTTATTGTTCTGAATAATTTTATCATTAATATAGTTATTTTTGAACTTATTTCAATTTTTGTTTCATACTTTCTTTATATATATTATAAATTGAAAATGTATCAAAAATTTAATACCTATAAATAAAATGCAAATGCATATAGAAAATTAATTATAAAAAAGTCATTCAAATAGCTGAAATAGTAGCGAAAATGAAACTGTGCAAGATATTGTTATATATCATAAAATAAAATTGAATCTAGTGCATAAATAATTATTATTTAATGCTAACTAATATAGTTCCTGTGACATGTAATGTTACGAAAATTGCGAGTTATCTGTACTTATTATTATTATTTATTTTATAAATATGATTATCTTTTTAATAATTTTTACTATTATTAGAATAAAATATTTCGAAAAATATAACATTCATAAAATAATGACGTTATCTAGAAAACGCGTATATCTTATACGTATATACTATGTATATCTTAGATATAATATATATAATGATATGATATATACAATGATATATTATAGAGATATAATAATAATATATATAATGCAGATTACGTAGTTTGGCAGTTCTGAGGAGATGATGGAAGATAGGATTGAGATGGTAGAGAGAAAGAAAAAAGTCATAACTTATGTATGTGAGTAGGAGCTGAGAGAATTGAACTTTTTGGAACAGACTGGTGGACGTGGTGGAGAGTTGTAGTATGAAGGAGGGAGAGGAAGAAAATGGAAAGGAAGAAAGGTGAAGAAATGCGTTAAGAAGAAAGAAAGGTGGAAAAGAGGGAAATGTGATTGAAGAAAAGATAAAGAACAATAAAGAAAAGGAAGGTGAAGAGAGTAAAGTAATATGTGGTGATAGTGAGGAGGAGTGGTCAGAAGGAGGAGAGAAGAAAAAAGGGTTAAGAGGTGCGGAGAAAGCGAAGGCGGTGTAAGGAGACGATAGTGAAAAGAGAAAAAAAGAGAGAAAAAGAGTAAAAATAGTAAAGAGGAGTGATTTTTCATAACATAAATATTCATTAGAAAATGTAAAGGAAGGTGGACGTATTACGAGATGGATAAAAGAAGAAAGGAGGTATGAATGTGATCGAAAAAGATAAATGTAAGGGTAGAAATGAGGAAAGGAGAAGTATAGAGTTGATGGTCAGAATGGTGAAGAAAGGAGAATAAAGAAGAAGAAATAAGTGTTACGAAAAAAACGAGAGAAAATGTAATGGTAAGAGGAGAGATACGATTGATGGTAAAGAGAGTAAAAGAGAAGAGTGTTAGGATAAGAACGGAAGAGAAAGTAGAGGCAGAAGAAGAAATACAGATAATGAAGAAGAGAGCGGAGGAGAAGAAAGGAGAGAGAGACAGGAGGAAGAAAATTGAGGAAAAAAAGGAAGAAAAGAAGAGGAAAAGGATGAGGTGGAGGAAAAGGAGAAGGGGGGGAGAGGTTATTGTAAAGATGTAGGAAGTGGTGAACAAAAAGGAATTTTTGAAGAAAGGGTGGACGATGAGGAGATGTGGGATTGGGATAAATGTGGGCTTGATGATGGTGGTGAGGTTGGTTGGATGGTGGTTAGAGAAAAGTGCAAGGAAAGAGAGATTTGAAAAAATTGGGAAAAGAGAATAAGAAAAGGAAGGATCGAGGAGATGAAGAGAGTTAAAGATAGTTGGAAGGGGGATAAGGTGGAGTAGAAAGAGGGACGGGGCGATTAGGAAGGGGAGAGCGAAAGAGAGTAGAAAGTAGGTTATGTTTTTTGTTAAAGGAAAGAAAGAAAAAGGAGACGGAAGTTCAGATTAAAGAAAAGAGAAAGGAGAGAATAAGAAAATTGCAATTATGTGTGTGTAAAATAAACACGAGAAATAAATCCCTTGGCCAATATTTACCAATTTGTTGTAAATTGAATATCGTCCAACCTTCCTCATTAATTGGTAATGATAATTTCAAATTTTTTGACAAGCATACCATATGAGGAGTGAATATGTTAAAATCAGGAGACGCTTCTGTAGTAAAAGTTACAAACAGGCATTCAATTTTTAATTTGCCGATATTTTGTATCGATACATTTGTTTTGCTCATATCTTTATAATTTTGTGTTACTTTTATGATAGGACAATACGTTTCTTTATACCAATTATTTATTATTTGTTGAGCAAAATTTGGATTTTCAGCAGCAGCAACAATTTCATCCCAAAATTTTACAATATTTTGACTATATATTTGGCTATATTCATACAATATGTAAAATATATAAAAAACATTACAAATATGTTAAAATTATCTGTATAATGTCAATATTATAAAAAATTTTAATCAATACTAAGAAGTAAAATACAAAATTGTACTGTATTGTATGTAGAAATATTATTTCTATATATATATATATATATATATATATATATCTTATATTTTTATTAAAATAATAAAGAATATAATATAATTTTTAATAAAATGTAAAATTTTATTAACTTTTTTAGCCATTATTTCATTAATATATAGATCATATTTGAGCAAAGTAATGAGAGAGTTATAAAATGATTAAAAGAAAAAATAAAATCAATAAGAAGTTAAAGACAAACCGAAAATAAGAAAAATAATAAAAAGGAGATTGTTTTACGAGAGACAAAAATAAAAATGGTGAAGTAATGGAAAGGAGATATAATTAAGTGTTAGATATTTAAAAACATATGAAATAAGATTAAAAAACAAATGTAGCACAAAACGCAATTAAAAGAAAAGAAATTATAACAATTATAGACGATATAAAGAAATAAAAGGAAAAATAAAAAGTTTACTAATAATTTATAAATTATTTTAAAAAATTACAATTCATGAAACAAAAATCAAAGATAATTATTGAGATATATGGGGAGCCACATTCGAGAGTGATGATATTGACATATGTTGTCAAGATCACTGTTCTGAGTAAGTATCAAAAGGTTTTAATGTCACTTATTGTTTATTAAAAAGTTATTAACAAAAAGGTTCACTAAATAAAACTAATATTTGTGACATACATGTATTATTATATGTTCAAAAGCGTAATATAGTAAACGCGTGGGTCAAGACGAAGACAGGAGCCTTTCCCTCTGCACCCAACTCGCTACCATAAACTAACCAACCCATGTTCAAAGAACGAATTTTATACATAAGTTGATCAGGATAAGTTTTGAAAGAAAGGTGGTGCAGAGGGAGGGACGCAGCCCTTGGCTCTTTCTTGATCAACGCGTTTATTTTATTACGCGTCCAAACATATAATGCACATACATATATAAATGTATTGTATATTTGGACGTGTAATAAAGTAAACGCGTGGGTCAAGAAGAAGCAAGGGACTCCGCCGGGCTTCGGCCAACCTTTTGCACTCCCGCCTTCTTCAAAAATTAATTCTAACCAACCTATGCTCGAAGAATGAATTTTAAACAACGTTTTTGATATTTATATAAATATTTTTTTGCCTTTTAATGGTCAAAATAACTGCTATATGTTTCAACTTTTTTTTGTTAATAACTTTTTATAAACAGCGACGCTTAAAACCTTTTAATATTTACTCAGGACAGTAATTTTGACTACATATGTCAAGGTCATCGAAATCTGAAGTGACTCCTTATATCTCAATAATTAGCAAATAAAACAACAATGTATATGGATATGATGAAAAAGTGACAATGATAAAACAATAATTCTTTTTTCTTTCTACAGAAACAGTTTTCATAGGCACAATAATGAAATTAAAAATAAAACTAAAAGATATTAAAAATAGTAGCAGGTCTGATAAAATAGCGAAATTGTTCGACTAAAAAAAAAATTAGGAAATAATGTCAGAAGAAGCCAAAAAATAAGGGACATTTTATGAAACTTCTATTATTATTAAATATTATTTATGTTACACAATTTTATTTTTTTGATATTATATTTTATATTGAATTACTCACGTGCTATTTATATATGAGCGAATTCCTTTCCAAAATATTTTTTTAGTGAAGGCGTGATCCATCATGCGCAGTATAAAAGGCGCTACAATTTACATGAAAATTATAATTAAGATATGTTATAAATATATATTTGCTATAACAGTTACTTGTAAATATAGTAATTTTTTAAAGAAAAGTGACATATATATGTATATTGACTAGGTAATAATCGCGTAAGAATAAAATGTTTTTTATTGTGTGTGTAGCACACCGTATATCATTTTGTTTTATAAGTACGTTTCTTGCTGAATAATTTTGAATATAAAACAATGAGAAAAATCAACGTTTTTAAAAATAAAACCATTATAGTTTTTAAGGAAAACAGTGTAGTTGCTAGTTGCAAATAGCATACACACACATATATGTCTATTGATTATATGTATAAATACTTTAAATATTAATGAAAGAATATGCATAAATACGCACAAACGTACATACGTGTTTGTTGTGCATGTGTGTGTGTGTGTGTGTGTGTGTGTGTGTGCGCGCGCGTGTGCGTGCGTGCTTGTGTGTGTGTGTGTGTGTGTGTGTGTGTGCGCGCGCGCGTGTGTGCGTGCGTGCTTGTGTGTGTGTGTACTTTTATAAAAAAAATATTTAATAAAATCCAGATATAGAATTATCTTCTAACTTAACACATATTTTAAAATATTAATTGTGAAAAATTTAAATGGACTATTTTATCATATTACGTATACCTCTGATTGATTGGCGAATTTTCAATAAACTGTTCTCTTGTGAAGTAGAAGGCCACATATGATAATCACCATCTAAATTAAAAGAGTAATGTTGATTTTGAACAACAAATAAATTTATTATTCGATAAACTGGATACATCTATAAAAAATTATTAATATATCAATATAACCGTTCTTAAAATACTTGCATTAAATACTAATATTAATATATTATTAACGTTACTTCATTGTTAAAATGACCACTTTCTTTTTAGAAAACACATATTAAAAAATTTTATTAATAAAATCTAAAATTTTGTTAGAATATAATTAGGAAATATTACATATTTTTTTAATAAAAAGTATTATATTGCAGACATCTCTTTATCAAATTTATTTTAATAAATATTATGTGTACTAGTTTTTGATTAATTTATTTTATTTTAGATTTTATAAAAATTTAAAAATATCTAAAAAAGTGGTGTTTGATTTAAGAAATTATTGCAATATGAATGCATAAGTTTTGTATCGTTTGCGAGAAGTACGTTGGGAGCGAGATAGCGTTGAAAATATTTAGAATAACCTTATTAACAGCATACGTTGCAAGCAATGTAATAAGACCTTTTTTAAACCAAAAATCAGACACTGACGGATTGTTCATCATATTATTAAACCATTGTTGTGTCACTTTACGTCCTACTAATTGAGCTACTTCGATTTTGTGAGCAATAGAATATAAATTTTTATCGTAGATGATATCTGTTTCCCTGAAAGTTATATTTAATGTTAATGCTGGGAACTTTATAGAAAATAAAAGTATATTTTTGTTACAATATTATAATTTTATTGTTAGATGCTTGATTTAGAAAATCATGGGTACAATTTTTAGCAAATCAGTATTTAAATCGTACCAAATTAAAATTTTATGTTTTTTAATATACAATATAAAACAACGATAAATTTCTGTTAATGTGTATATCGTTGACAAAAAACAATATTTTGAAATAAATAAAAAAGTGTCATTTCTTTTAAACTTTATAATAGTTTTAACATTTACCTTACAGGGTATGATTTAGCATACATACTTTCGCCTTTATGTATGTATTAAAAGAGTAAACTTTAACTTTTTAATATTATGAATAAACTCAATTCTACTAAAATTATTTGTTTTCGTAAGTTCTTATAATTTGGAACGTTTACAGAAACGAAATATATACCTAATTTTAAATTTTATAATTATACATACTAATATAATTTTATTTTTAATGTAATTAAGTATTTATACTCACCTATAAAAAACAAGTCCAAAAACTATTGTGCCTTTGTCATGGAAATTTGGAATTGCAACATGAGACACCATCGAAATATTGTTTGAATGCTTCCATGTTTTGTTAAATAATAACGTGATATTTGTAGCTACATTATTTGAAAATTCCATGTCCAATACAGCATCAATTCTGGTCCACATTTTAATGATTTCGTTATCAATATGGAATAGGCAATTAGACACAATTATTGTTACATGATCAGTCCACATGACAGGTGTGGTATCGTTATGTATCCATAACATATTGTGTTCATCTAATTTCGTATTTTGCAATGGCATATTTGACAATGCCGCGCAACTATCACATCTTATAGAAATGTTAAAGGTTGCTCTTAACCGTACATCATGTAGATGCAAACATGACAATTTTTGAAAAAATGGTCGAGCGCCTATTATTTGGAAATGCGGAGCACCTACCCAACTATATTTCAAAAAACATGAATTAATGAAACGTTTTTGACTAGCATAAAAATATTGGGAATTAGAAAATGTATAAATGTTATATGCGTCATATATAATATTTTATGACTCTATTGCATTATAATAATAAATATAAAGGTTGTTCGCGTTTAGATTTAAATTTTGCGATATATAATAACTTTTGGGCATTTAATACATAAATAATACATTAATTCCAATGTCTTATGAAATTGCATATTGTACTCTTTTTCATTAATAAACATTTATTATTTACTTACGTAGTTTTATCTTTCATATTAAAAATTCTAAAACCTTTATCAGCAATACCAAAATATTTTATATTTAAGGTGTAATTTCCTGGTGATAACTCATCCATAAAGAAAACATAAATTGTGTCCTTTTCAGTATTATATGTCGGTTTATAAACGGTATCATTATCATTCTCATGATATCGTTCAAAATTTGTAATTAAAATTATATTTTTAATACATATGTTTTCTGAATGTAAATATATGTGTTGCGTTTTGTTAAGAATGTTTATGCTGATATTGTATTCCGCATAGAAAATATTTTTTTCAATATATGGTGTAAGCTTGATATCGTAATGCATTGGTATTATATATTCTGATTCTTGATAGCATAAAGATTCATTGCGAGTGGAAGCCGTCGCAGCGATAAATATTAATCCGCTTAAGAATAGTTTTAGAAATATCATTATGTTGGAGAAAAGGATCATTTCTTTTAGATCTGTAAAACACTCTGGACAAAAGATAAATAAAGAAATTAAATATAGCTTAGATGTCTTTTAAATGATTTTTGTATATAAAAAAAAAAATAAATACAAAACGTATTAAAATTATTAATTTGGTACTTTACTTTTCAATGGGGTGGAGAGATGAAAAAGGATGAAATCCAAATCGAACAAAAGTTTCTTAAACTAGAGACGTCACCCTCTAAAACAGAATAAAACTTTTTCAAATACGATAATTTTTTGCAGAGTTACGTTTTTTTACGCGCAAGTTTTCTGTTAATCGAGTGTTGCGATAATCTTGTTGTCCCCTGTATATACATATATATATATATATATATATATATATATATATATATGTATGCATATATACATATGTATTTTAGTTTCGCACATATTGTAATTGACAGCAATGTAGAAATATTAAGTTTACAGCATATTTTATATTTTATTTAAATAATTAATCTCATTGTCACATATTTATGTGCATTTAGTATTTAAGAATATTATTTAAAATATAAAGATTTATAGTATATAAAATTAGTTATCTGAGCCTGTGTATACATTCAAAATAAGAAGAACACAGCTTACTGTGTTTATCCTTAGATAAGAAAAAGTGAGGAGCGGCAATAAGAGAAAGAAGGTGAGAGATAGAGCACGTGTTTACATTATTATGTTCTTTGGAAAGTCTGTTTGATTTCTTTTCTTAAACTGTGTATTATAAACTTTTCAGCTTTAATGGATCTTATTAAATCTATATATAAACTATTGTCTGTGCGTTAAAATTTAATACAAATATGCGTTTCGAACGTTTCATATCAAATATTTTATGTAAAAAATTGGACGTAAAATATTTAGTATTTTGTCTATTTCTAACTTATACGATTAATATAATTTTACTTATTTTTAAATGTTATATTTATATTTATTTTTCACTTAATAAAATTAATTTGTTTACACTTTTGATAATACATCGGCCTTATAGGGTGATAGGTCCAATACAAATTCACAGCAATTGTCCTACTTTTCTCATTTTTCTTAATTATATACCTACATTATTTTTAATAACAAAGTTAATATTTAATTCTTCTTTCTTGTTACAGTTATTTTTTCTATTCAATGTCATCACAACTTATAAATCATTTTAAATATTAAAATACGCACCAATATCTTTTTATAAAAAAATAAGTATGACAAATAGAAAATAGAATTTTAATAATTTAGTAATAATAGGACAAATAAAAGTAAGTATTAAAATATTAATTATTTGTTATATAAATTATAGTATATTTAAATTTCAGAAATAATTTATTTGATATCAAACTTTTTGGGGTGATCGAATATTTCAACATTACAATTTATAAAATATTATAATATATTCATTATTTAAAATTATTTTTAGATAAAACTGTATGATTAAATTTTTTTTGCATTTGTAGACAAATATATTTTTATATCTTTAATTTATTTTGACTTACCCAATATTTCGGAGCAGTAGCCTAATTGGAAAATTATATTGGAAAAATTATATTTAAGTAAAATTATATTTTTTTCTAAATTAACTGCAACAAATAAATGCTTTAGCAATATGCGCAATGTTGAAGGAATGTAATATTTACACACGCTTTATTACAATTATTATATCTACCACGATATGTCTACCACGATATGGTTCGAAAGACCACGAAAGGTTGACTGACGCTTCTCTGTACGCGTATCGTGCGATAAATATGATATATTAAGACAACAAAACTTTTGAGGTCAATATATATATATGTGTGTGTGTGCGCGTGCGTGCGTGCGTACGTGCGTGCGTATGTGTGTGTGTGTGTGTGTGTGTGTGTGTGTGTGTGTGTGTGTGTGTGTGTGTGTGTGTGTGAAGCGCGTGTGCGGCTGCGTTTGTAACTTTCGTATTAATTAAGCACATTCAAATTTCGGCCAATTAATTATATAAATGTGCATTATTTACAAATTCATATTACTTATTTCGAAAAACGTTTTTACGACAAAAGTGGTGTAATATTTTGTAATATATATTCATCGCTTTCGATAATTTCATCTTAATACAATAATATATATAAATACCTAATATTTAGGCTTGCATAAATTCAAAAGTGATATAAGAATAGGCTAACTAAACAAGTTAAATTGTTTTGAGTATTAAATAAGGTAAGATTAATATTTTATTCAAATAACTTTGTGAAATTATGTGAGAAAGAAAGGGAGAGAAAAGAGAGAGAGAGAGAGAGAGAGAGAGAGAGAGAGAGAGAGAGAGAGAGAGAGAGAGAGAGAGAGAGAGAGAGAGAGAGAGAGAGACTGGTTGTGGTAGCAGAAGGGCGGCGGGGAGAGAGAAAGAGTTATGTGATTTATTATAAACTAAAAATGGTAATTAATCACAAATTTTAAATTATAACATTAAATGTGTCAAATATTTTATTATTGAACATATGGCACATACAATTATAATAGTTTACATATAATGTTAACATATTACTAATTCTTATAGTTATATTGTACAAACTTATTATATATATATATAATCATTTATTAATTATTATAATGTAATAAATATATATTAATATATAATATGATCTCTATATATCACGTAACGTATTATAAAATATATAATATTATGATTTTACACGCAACACACACACACACACACACACACACACAAACACACACATATATATATACACATGTATATATTAATTTTTTTTTTAATATAAAAAAACGAAATTTTATAATACATATAAACATAAATATGTTGTGTAAATTTTTATAATATTTAAATAATAATTTGTTATAATATATATATATATATATATATATATATATATATATCTGTGTGTGTGAGTGTATTTGTGCATATGTGTACGTAAACATATAATTTTATTAATTAATGTAAAAAAATTAAAAAACAAATTAATATATAATTTAAAATATATAGATAATACATTTAGGTGCATTTATCATTTAACAAGCATATTTATATATTCATATTATCTATATATTTATACATTTATATTATTATATTATATATAAAGTAAAATTTATTGTAATATTATATGGCTACTTTCTTGTGACAACACAAGTAATAATATATCGTTCAACTACTTCATACAAGTTTGCAAAAAAAAAAAAAAATATAAATGAAAAAACTTTTGATACATGAAGACATGAAGTTTAGTAAATACAGAGGCATCGAATAGTATTACATCTAAATAAATAATTAAAGCAGTAAAATAAATAATATATAATACTGTCTCTGTCTTTCAATTTGATATTTTCGAA